>NC_048298.1:39896985-39990916 GCF_013100865.1 Trachemys scripta elegans | reverse complement strand
GGGGGGGGGCTGGGAGGGTTCGGTGGCGCGGTGCTCCGCGGGGAGAGGGGGTGTCGTGGTGCTGAGGGTGTGTGTTATGGCGGCACTCTTTTTTTTTTGCTTGGGGCGGCAAAAAAGTTAGAGCCGGCCCTAGTCTTTCTCATAAAACATAATGCCAAGGCCCTGTCTACCTTGTGGCCAGTAAACGATCCCATAGTGCCTTTTTTAAGATTAGGAATGTTTTATAACTGCAGTTTTGCTGTGAGTAGAGAGACAAGGTGGGTGATGTAATTTACTGGACCAACTTCTGTTGATGAAAGAAACAAGCTTTTGAGCTTCGCAGCACCTGCATTTGAATGGTAAGTGATGTGATTCAGACACATGATGGGCCAGATTCTTGGAGCTTGCTAAGCACCACCAACTGCAGGGCCTGAGAGAGTGAAGGGGTAAAGCCACCTTTGCAATCCCCTGATCCTGTAGTCTGCTTTGGTGCTCAGGTCTGCTCTAATGTACGCTAACTACAACAACCCTCTATGCAACTTTGCACTGGCGCAGGATCACAAGAGTAACCTGAACTCTGTCTATGTTCCCTCCTGCCCTAAACAGACTCCCTACTCTGGAGGGATCATGAAAGGGCATTTTAAAGCCAGCTCTCTGCCAACCAGGGATTCCCCTATCAGGAGAACCCTCAGCTGCCCTTTTGGGGCTCCTTTCTGGCACATTTATTCTACAGTAGGGTCAGACTGAGGGCCAAGAATGTGGCCTGAATACATGTACGTTATTTTTATCCTCTCAAAGAAGGTATTTCTTCAGAAGCCTGAAGAATAGAGCATCCAAGACATCCTGCAGAAAGAGCCTGGATAACTAACTGGAGGAAATATTTAAAATGGTCTCTTCAAATAAAATGCAGACTGGTAGGTTTATGTAAAAACGGGGACTCTGGATTAAGGTTAGGTGGAAAGCACACGTCATTTATTGTTCTTTTTAGTTTTATATATAGACCACAGATTAAGAATAATTGAAAAACTCATTTGTAAAATGAGTTTTATCCCCTTTGATTTGCTCATTCTTTTGCTCTTAACAGCCACTGTCAAAATGTGTTTCAGCTGGATGCCGGGAAAAGGGAGAGAATTGGCTTTGGAACAAAAATACACATTATCCATACAGACTCACACATATATACATATCACTGTGCCCTACTGCAGTATACCTCAGTATCAGCAAAAGTCTTTATTGTGTCCGCTTCAACATAAGTTTCTGTTATCCAGTAACAGTATATTTATGTGAAGAAACAAACAAAACAAATATATTCATTAGCATACTAGTTACAAAGGCTACTGTATGTCTGTAAAGCCACTAGCAGCAAGAAGCTAGTTCTCTCTGTATTGTGTCTTCCATCATTATGTTTTTGTGGAGGAGAAAGACTATTTGCATAGGTCCAATAGTGTGGTAAGTCATCCACTAGAGCACCCCAGAGAAATTAAAGTAAAGTAAAGGCTGCTATTTTCCATAGATCAAAAAGATTTAACAAAAGCAGAGAAGTAAAACAAAAACAAAACAGCCAGCTTGTAAGGGTGAGAGTCCTGACTTCATTGAAGGTCTTTGGACTAATGACTTCAGACAGACAGATGCAAAACACTCAGGCTGTATGTTGGGGGAGGGATTCCTAACTGGAGGGCTGCGGGTGGGATAAGAGTCTTCATGCCTTGAAAAATACAAGGGTGGTGACAGAACAACCGTGAAGGACAGCTGTCAAAATGGAGGAAAGAATGTGCACAGTGCAAGTGATTGCATGCTGGTAAGTGATGCTAAACACGCAGTTACCTTTTCTACTCGCATCCAAAAGAATTTTGCTTTCTTGATGTTCCCAGAAATGATCCTTAAACCTGGATGGGGATCCAGAAATTGTTTCTAAAAATCTGAATACAGAATTATTATGAATGCATGGTTGCTAATGGCAGTTATCTCTGCTTCCTGTGAGCCCTCGATGCAGGAGAGCTGATTTCTTTGGGGTAGAAAATTTTATACAACACCCGATCTGTCATAGCAAATCCATCAAGATTATCCCCTGTACACTAGCCATTCCACTATACTATAAAAAAAAAAAAAATCAAGTAAAAATAAACATCTTCATCAGGCATTCAGTAAATTAGGAGTTGCCCTAAGGGACACAAATCCCAACATGTCAGTGCCTACAGTGCATTTTGCAATAAAATACCAGTATACTCTGGCAGCTAGTACAGAACATGGAAGTACTATATTAAATTGTATCATTTATTTTATTACATTTTATTAGGAATGTAATTGCATACAAACAACAGCTGATTGAAATTATACACATTTCCAATATGTAATGGAACCCTTATACAACAATATATATAAGAGAACATACTAAAATACACTCAATATCCTGAAATTCATACAATGTACAAGGAAATTTCTCAAGTTGCCACCTGTACAACACTAAAATGTACATTTTATATGGATTATACATGCATGCACACCCAGTTATACACACATGTATACTTACAGGCATACAATATAATGATATCTAAATAGCACCACTCTCCTCCCTCTAGCCAAAATGCTGGAGTGTTGTATATTAAAATAAGATCATAATAGAGTAGAAATGTATTTTTAAAGACACAGGGTCCATTTTAAAATAATGAAAATGGGGAGAGATCAAAGGAAACAAGACTTGAGGTGGGAGGGAATGTTATGCTGTAGGGCTGTCATAACAGAATTGTGATCTCCGGCTGATTTCAGACACGATGGTGGAATCTTTAAACCGTGGGTGGTATATAAGCACAGATACCTATCAGTTCAAAGCTTAAGGAGTAGGTATTACATGTAGCTAGAGTGAAGCCTGGTAAGGGATTTAAAGAACCATAGGCAGCAATCAATGTAAAGAATGAAGGGCAGGTGTAATATATTGTGATCTAACAGTGGACACTCATGCCTCTGCAGTCTGAATAAGCTGCAGAGATGTAGCTGCCCTACCGAGAGCCCTCTGAAGAGGGAATTAGAATAACTGAGCTCCAGTTGCAAAGTCATCAGAGAATAAAATAGGCTCAGCTGGTGTAAATGGCATGATGTTGTGACTGGAGGAGTGAGACTCCTCTGATAGATGACCTCTGCCGAACTGCAAGGTTATGTTCGCTGCTTGGGGAGGAGTAAGCGCTGTTGCAGTCAACTTGCAGCATCACTCAAACTTTTCTATAGGACTGGGACTGAATCTGCAAGTTCTACAGGGCAAGTGAAATACAATTTGCATCAACAACATAATGATAATATTCTATCCTACATTTAGTAATGAGGCTTCATATATACAGCATGGGAGATGGGAGGGAGCCTTGGAGGATGCCACATTTCACATTCCTCCATGTGGACCAGCACATCCAGTTGTGTCTCATTTTCTAGGCAGCTAAAGGGATGGCCTTGTGGTTAAGGTGCTGCAGTGGGACTCAGGAGATCTGAGTTAAAGCCCTGATTCTGATGCAGGTTTTTTTGGGACCTTAGACAAGATATTTCGATTGTCCATGCCTCAGTATCTGTCTGTAAAATGTGGATAGTTACAGTTTGTATCTCCTGCCCTTTATCTGTCTTGATCTACATAGATTCTTTGGAACACAGATTAACTGCTACTATAAATCTGCGAAGTGCCTCATACATGGGCACTCTGCATTGATTGGTCCTCTATGCACTGCCATAATACAAGAAATTAATAACAATAACCATGCCTGAGAGAAGTTTCAGAAACACCTGCAATATCCCTTAGTTGTTAAAACAACAACATATAATCAGTCATATTAAAAAGCTACCAAAAAGCCCAGCCTGATCAATGTGGTACTAAAAATTATCGCAGGTAATACAATTGTTGATGACTATAGTTACAGTTGGCCGACACTTTCTGTTATAAGTTTCTCTTGTCAGTTTCTTATATCTTTGCCTAGGCAACTGTTTAAGCTACAATTTCCAATGACGGGTGTCTTCCTCAGATTGTATTTTTTTCTTATGTTGCTACTAAAAGAGTTCAGATGTTTCTGACATTGAGATTAAGGGAAAATACATTGTTTTGTCCGTGTTAAAAATATACAACTGTGTCTCTGAGAAGCTCTAGGACCCCCCATAATCTCTCCAAAAGGAGCAGAACTTTACCCACTTTTCCAGCAGAGCTCAAAAGTCCTTGAACTGCAGCATGGTTGCTTTTTTAGCTAGATTATGAGCACTAATCAATTTTTTTCAAACGTGGCTGTCTAAATTTAGGGTGCTAAATTTCTGATAAGCATCTAAATAAATTTGCTCAGATTTGCATCTCTGAGAAATCTGAACACTTCTGTTTAAATGTTTAATAATAGATTTATCTGAAGTTGGATCATTTTCTTTTCTGTATTCTTTGCCATTTGCAGCTAAGAAAAAGGTAACTTCACCTTTCTTAAAATACATTTTAATATAGAAATATTTGAATATCTTTGCATTATATTATACATATTCATACAATTAAATCTTCTGAATTGATATTCATCAAAGTTAACTTGCTTTTTAAGTCTCAATAAGATCTAAAATAAAAGCCAAGTTTAGCATTCCTAGCTTCAGCCACTTTTCTGGCTGGGAAATGCTGGGAAAAAAAAAATTCATGCCTGCTTAATCAAAACCAATTCAATCAATTCTCCTCACACTTTCCAACCTTTTGCACTGAGATAAAGTAAGCAGAACTGAATCCCCAAGGAAGTTTATTTGAAAGAAAGTCTTGAGCAACTGAAAAGGAAAGTGAATGGAAACCACTTTAAAGTAACAAGAACAATCATTACAAAATGCACCTGTTCTAACATAAATGCCAAAGGTAATAGAAATGTGAACACACCTGTTTTCTATGGTATGCGATACATAGAGGGTAACTCATGATCTGCTCTGTGGGGGTATTATTTACAGCCTTCCTCTCACCAACAAGAAAGTCACCTAAAAGAGGGCCAGGAGAAGGCAGAGCCCTGGATCCATTCCCCCTCCTCCCATTTTCTCCTTTCAGTCCACAAAGTGGGGCTGGAACAACAAATGTGGGGGAGAATGGAAGGGCAAGGGAAGAAATTTGCAGCAGCCTAATGCACGTCACAAAGTGCATCTCCACCAGTGAACTCCTGGAGAAACTGCATCTTTTGAGGCATAATCTGTCTTTGTGCTTACCCAGGCAGTGCAGCTCTGTGCTACCCTGTATTCAGGGCTCTGTGCAAATTATACTATTAGGCCCATCATGTTTACTGAAGCAAATTCGCTATTGAAATAGCTCATGCAAAATATGCTTCATTTGGGGATGGTTCCAACCAAAATGGTCAGGCATTAACATCCACAAATTCTGGGGAAGTCTGAGGCCAGAACTAATGTTTATTGTTATTAATATTATTTATTCCTAGGAGCCCCAGGACTCCATTGTGCTAGGTGCTGTACAAACATAAAACAAAAAGACAGGATCTGCCCAAAGTATAGGCGCCAACTTCCCCTCTGCCCGGTGGGTGCACGACCCCTCCTCCCCATCCATGGCCCCACCTCTTCTCACCTCTGCACCGCCCTTGCCTCCACCCCCATTCCACCCCTTCCCCAAAGTCTCCACCCACCCCACCTTTTCCCACAGCCCCACCCTCTTCCCACCCCCAATTAAGTCAACTTAATTAAGTCGATGGGAGAGCTCTGGCCTGTTGGCTTAGAGCGGTTACACTAGATAGCTTACAGCAACTCCACTGTAAACTCTCTAGTGTAGCCATAGCCAGTGTATAAAACAACAGACCACAGGTGAATACAGACAGATGAGCAAGCACAAGGCAACAATGAGACAGTACCAGCCAGTATGATAGGCAGTAGTCTCAGCAGACTAGCTGCCTAACTTTTTGTCAAGATCTTTGCTGTGTTGGACCATATCTAGCTGAAATGTTTATTTGAGATACACATATTACTTAGAGGCACCCCTTCTGACCAAAATGGGGACAGAGAACTGGAGAAAATGCAGAATCATGACAAGAGCCTTCCTCCTCTCCCACTGCCATGAAATTTACTTTGAATTTCTAATATCATCAATGGCAAATTAGTCACTTACTAAGGCCAGAAAAGGGCAGGAGCACAAGAAGAGAACAAGCAACTGATATCAAACAGTAACAACACTCGTCAACTTTGTACCACTGGAAAAATATGGGCTATTTTGAACACCACATTTTGAATCAAGTCTGAGGACGTGTAACTATTTCTCTTGGAGGATTGACAGCATGTCTAAGCCAATGCATGTAGAACGCTGGATACACTGAATATACATTGGAACGGTTTGGGAGCCACGTGAAGTACAAGTTCTCCCTCTAAGTGAAATGCCCCTCCATCTTGGCTATGTATGCTGCGGAAGAGCTTTTTTTGTTTCTCTATTATTTGTATTCACAGGAAGAAAGAGACGGGAGTGGACTTGGCTGTAGAAGCAGCAGGAATTTGGCAGCAGTTAGAGCTGTTTAAAAATCTGAACACTAAACACTTCCTAAGGCACTTCTCTGGGACAGTATAATGCATAAAATACTATGAGTTCTACTAGCATTTAATAGGCCAGGGTGGCCATACTTTCAATCTACTTTCAATGCAATATCAGTTAGTCAAAGTATTTTTTTCAATGTATTATTCTTCTCAAGTCCTAAACTGCCCTAAGTGTATATAATCAGATATAATTCTAATGGCTCAAATGGATTGTTAGGTTAGTAGACAAAAAATATGTCCATCTTAGAAAAAAAATGTTGGTATCTACCAAATATATGCCTGCTAATTATTATACTAATTATAAAATTACAATTAAAACAGAGACAAAGGCACCACACTTAGACATCACTAACTCAGTGTTTTATTGGACATTGTTATTGATTATGTTTTAGTATATGCATTTTAAAACGCTTGTGTTTCCTTCTTCAGTGCTTTATAGCAATTTTCTAAAAATATAGTTGGGAATGTATCCTGGTAACAATTGTGCAAGGTCTATAGTCATTTATTATCCCAGACAGTCTTTGTCAAGTCTGACAATAGAGCCCAGTGAGCCAAGCCTTTTAGAAATGGAAATGCCATTTCGTTAACATGCATGATAAAAAAAAAAAAGCACTGACACACCTCCCCTCCCTCGCCCCCCCCCCCACACACACAGATACAACTGTAATGGACTAGTGGCCCTCTAAAAATGGATCTTTCAGGTTTCTGCGAACTGTGACATCCTGTATGCTGTATGGACAACTGCACTTGGCATTGGAAAACTGAGGCAAAAGGGCTAATATTCTAGAAATTTGGTCCTTCTTGCTAGGCTGGAAGGAGGGTTATAGGGGATTGGGGATTCCTGTTTATCATTCCCTCTCCAGCTCTGTTTGGATCCTTTAGCAACACTAATAAGATGGAGTCAGTATTAACTTTGGCCTGCACCCTCTGTGTGCTCTGGAACAGCCATTGATGACGCATTCCAGGGGAAGTCCCTAGTGAGTGAATCCATCACTGTATGGCCGCTATGTAGTCATTGGTGGCTCAGGGCTTCTGTGCGTGGATGGTCCTTGCAGACGTCAGGGACCCACCTGCTTGGTGGACAAAACCAAAAGTGTTCAGCTGTATGGAAGAGGACAAAATGATCCAGAGAGCACTGGGGACCTCACAGAGCCTCCTCTTCTCTAGCAGCTTTTTCTTGGGCCTATGATTTTACAATTTATTAATTAAGAACTAGGCACTCTGTTAAAAAGCGAGCAGGGCCTATTTGAACGAGTGCCCACTCTTTTAATGTAGTGGTCATGCTGCTGTATATCACCTGACATGATTTGCATGATAAAAAGAAAAGCAGCATGAGGTGCCATTACTATTGAAATGGGAATGGGAGAGCAGCTCATGCTCTTTTGCTCAGATCCCTACATTAATTCACAGGGGCTTATGAAATCCCATAGAATCCCAGGCAGGATGAGTGTCTGAGATTTTTAGCCTTTTCTGCGGAGATATATGTTAGAAAAAGAAATGGGGTTTCATAGAATACTTTGGCAGTTAAAAAAAAAAATTATATTCACCTCATTGCGAGATTGATGACGTTTTAGTACCATTAGCAATAACCCTCTGAATATCCTCTAAGGATGTTACTGTTATTACCACTGAAAACTCAGCAATCCACTGTAGCAGCATAAAAATTAAACTGATGAGCTGCAATTTAAGAGTCTAACAATAAGATATCATATGCAGCATTTAAATACGTTACAGCTTGGGAATTCATAGTTGTAACGAAAGGACAATTCGACAGAGCAGGTATTAGTGATAGGTGCCTGGGCTGGGGGTGCAGGGGAAGTACCAGATAGATACAGTGGCACTGGAGGTGAAGCAAAGGGACAAGAGGTTTGGGAAGCAGTGGCATGGGTGGTTATTAAGACATTAGAAGGTCTGATCCTCGGGCCATTGAAAGAGTTCCATTGAGATCAATGGACTTTGGATTAAGCCCTAAAAAGAGAGAATGTTTCAGCACTAAAATAAAGATATTTTTATTTATCATGGACTGGATCTTAAAGTCCTTGCTCAAGGTCAGATCCTGCCTATCCCTTACGTGGGACCACAGCGTGAGAGGTGGCAGAAGGAGCTTCCCCCTCCTGCAAACATTAGGGAGCCTGAGGCCATGGGGAGGCTGTGATTATTGTTATTCATTTGTATTGCTGTAGCACCTAGGGACTCCTATCAAGTCCAGGCCCTACAATGCTGGATTTTGTACATAGTAAAAGACACTCCCTTCTCCAGATGGATAGCATCTTAGTTTCAACTAAGATGTAACAGATAGATGAAACAAACAGGAAGGGAGGACAGAGCAACAGTAACATGAGCATAGAGTATGTTATTGTTAATTACAATTGATCAGTAATTTGTTGACATTTTTTCATTGGAAAATGTGGATTCATCAAAATTGAAACTATTCAATGAAATTTCTAATTGATTGAGAATGAGAAAAAGCAAGCACCCAGAACAGCCAATAGCCCAGTGATCAGGGCACTCACCTGGGATATGGGAAACCCCGATTCAAGTCCCTCTTCTGAATCAAGCGGTTAGCCAACATATATGTTATGTGTATTGCACACCACATTGATATGCATTACACCAATGGCATTAATATACACTATATTATATATAAATGTTGGGTAGTTATATTAAGCTTTATGTTATTAATCATATTATGTTTTTCCCAGAATGCTGTGCATTCCTGTTCACTCATGTGAAGGAATATCTCATAACACTTTGCAACAGTTTGGCACATACAGATAACAATCCTCTCAGAAGCAAGATGTCTTATTAATGGTGTGCTTGGTATAGTTAGGTAATGCACAACTCATTGATAGCTGGAATGTGGTGCCTGAAACAAAGATAAGGGAAGATATAGGGTGGGGCAGAAAAACAATATAAAGAAGCTGATACGAATTGATGGGTTAAGTGTTGGTTGATGTAGATAATGATGTCTAGTTTGTAAATAGGCGTATTATAAATATTGCTAGTCTTAGGTGCATATTCTCAAAGCTGATTTTCTCTGTAAGGTGAATGAATTGCATCCTGGAAGTAGTGGTATGTCTGCCTTCTTTTCATATTGTACTGCTTTGTCTAAGACTAATAAACTGACTAAACTTGGCTATTTGGTCCTGGAGGCATTGTGTCTTTCTGAGGTAAATGGCTCTTGGTGCTTTCCCTGGGATGAGGAGGCTCCAACTACCAACAGTTCAGGCTGTTACACAATCTACTCAGTTTTATTCAGTCCTTATTCAGCCAAGCCCATTCATTGCAAATGGGTGTTTGCCTGAATAAAGAGGTCTCACCAATCAGACGCCTGTTTTGCATTGGTGTAATTCCATTGACTTCAGGGGGTTACTCCTGATTCACACTGGTATAAGTGAGATCAGAATCAGGCCCTGAGAATTTGGGCCAATAGATATTTTGTGAGATTGCTGTGCATATGTCATTACCAGTCCATCTCCCTTCAATGCACAAGGGTATGGGCATATTATTGGTGTGTCACATTGCCATTATGGTTTGACTGGCAGGGACAATCATTCCTTCCTCCTTTGCCTCCCATACCATATGATCTGGCTCTAACGCTGCTTTTTAAGGTGCTTGTTAAAACCACAATGCACTAAAAAGTTTGTTACAGTACATTTATCATAAAATTCAGTGAAGTACAGCAATACTTGCAGGAAAATACTGTGCCAAGAATAGTGTATAAATAACACTTTTACAATGGGAAATATCGATCATGAATCTGTCTCACAAGACTAACACTTTTTTGTCAGTTAGCAAATCCTTTAAAATGTTAAGCTATATCAAAGTTATTTGTATATCAATAACAAGTAGGCTATGAATAATATACAGTTGCAAGCTAGAAGCAGAGAGTTCTTTCTCTAGCATGAAGACCCCCTCTATGTATGCTAATGAACATAATTCTGATGTTTTTCTTCAATTTCAGAGCACTTGATATAGAAACAAATTGAGCTTTAAATAGGATTTTGTAGACAATTTGTATAGGTGCACGAACATTTTAGCAAGTGAAGAAATTGCATAGAAATAAAATGTCTGCTAATACCAGTAGCACAAGTGGCCAATACAGAGAAAGGAAAGAGGAAGGCACCATTCAAAGTGATTGCCATCATTAAAAAAATAAAAACAAAAACATTTTCTCTCTTATCCATAACAGCCACAAGACTGCATGAAAGTGAACAGTGTTTCCTTATTACAATGATTTTCCTCGATTTTGTGCTCACTTTGGCTTGATGCTAGAAAATGATCTCTGCGTGCTGGACTGATGGCACTGAGGTTTTCTCATTTAGAAATAAAAACACTAAAGTGTTGAAAACAACAATTACATGATCTTTACAAACCAACAGAAGAAAAAAAAAAAAGACAAGTCACATTTTAGACCCACCAGCTTTGAGAATGCCCTTTCATTTTAGTTGGCATGACAGATGAGTGGTTTTATAAATAGATGCCACACTTGGATTGTCACTCAACTTTGTGCATCATTAGGCAAGTGTGTGAGAACATTCAACTCCCTGTGAGTGTGTCAGACTAATGAACTCAATCCTGGGAGGTGCAGAGAGTCTCCGGGAAGGTGTTGTGTGCTCCCTTGGAAGCATGAGGGCACTCAGCAATGCGCAGTAGATATTCAGCTTACATGAATGGGCCCATTGTGATTTTCAGTTTACAAGCAGGTGATTCACTGACATCACTGTTCAATGTAATATAGTGACTGTGTTGCTGTATATGACACCATGTTTTATATGGGAATCGTCCACATACAACATCAAGCACTGTGAAGAACTATCATCCTATTTCGTGAAATGATCACACACATTCAAGAAGCCTTCTCAAACAGCATAGATGTGCCCTGCTTGCACCCACCAATTAACAGCCCACCAGTATTCCTACAGTTCAGGACATTCACTCATCAAGAAGTTCTGGACGCCCTAAACAAATCTTAACCCAAGACTTGTGAATCTGACCCATGCCCCTCCTGGCTTGTGAAAGAGTCATTTACAACTGGGGCCACTCTTTATCAAAAGAACCAATGCCTCAATCAGAGAAGGAATCTTCCCTTCCTCCTTCAATTACACAATACTCTGACCAACCCTGAAGAAAGTCCTAGCCAACTACCACCCAGTGTCAAACCTGTCAGTCCTGAGCACAGCTCATTGAGAAAATAGCCAACGCCAATTACAAGCTCATCAAACTAAAGTCAGTATCCTAGACCCAGCAAAATCCAGATTTAGGGCAGGACATGGAACTGAAACTGCTTCAGTGGCACCGATGAATGATCTCCTCCTGCTAATGGATAGAGCATAGATGTGCATTTGACATCGTTGACCATGAGATACTGCTGTCTTGCCTGCGAGAAGGGCAGGAGTCCAGGTTTGAACTAAAATGGTTTGAGTCCTTCCTGGAGGAATACACTCAAAGAGTAGTGATGCATTGCCACTACTGGAGCCCTCATTTCTGTGGTTCCACAAGGATCAATTCTCTCTCCAGTCCTTTTCAATATCCACATGCAATCACTAGGTGATCTGGTCAAATGGCATGGACTCAAGTGCCAGCAATATGCAGGTGATACACAGCTATACTTATCCTTCACTACATATGATCACACCACTACTACCAAGATGTCCCAGTGCTTGGATGAGATCAGACCCTAGATGAATAACAGCTGGCTAAAGCTGAACCTGAGCAAAACAGAGGTGATGCTGGTGGTAAAGGAAAGTATTTTGAGGAGTTTGCAGCCACAGTGTAATCTCCTTTCCCTGAAGATTGACATCCACAATTGGTCATTTCAATCCAGAGTGTAGGAGCACTCTTGTATTCCTGGCTGATACTTAGCGCTCACATCGAAAAAGCTGTGAGTAATGCTTTCTATTATCTCCAGCTGGGTAGGAGACTCTGTCCCATCCTGGCTGTTGAAGATCTGGCATCAGTTCAAGGTCTTGGTCCTTATCTTGAAAGCGCTCTATGGCCTAGGCCCAGGATACCTAAAAGGCCATTTAAAGCTCCTCAATGAAGATCATGGTTGACAACTTCACTGCACTTGCACAGTGGAACTCTCAACAGTAAGAGTAAAGCTCATCTGTGCAGGAGACAGACCCTTCTCTGGAGGTGGTCCAAGACTGTGGAATGAACTCCCCCTGGAACTAAGGACTATCACAAACCTCACCACTTTCCATTCCAAATGAAAGGCACATTTCTTTGACCTTGCCTTCTCTAATTTAAACACATAGCAACAGGTATGTTTAACAACCAAAAAAAAAAAAAAAAATCCCTACCAATACAAGACACTGCACTCCACATGCTTCTCCATCTGGGCAGAGAATGATAGTACAAACACAATAGATGTGTAGTCACATTGCGGTATGCACTACTGGAAGGCACTCAGATACTGTGGTGATGATATGGTATAAAAACCTGTAGAGAATAGAACAGAACATTAACTGTTAAGCAACACAGAAAGAACCCTGATGGAAAGGTGAATTGGGAAGTAAATGAAAGCAGGCAGGAATAATTTCAGCCGTCAGTATCAATAAATGGGGTTTGGCATATTTCCCTGATGTTAAATACTGTACATTGGCTACATTTTAGAATATAAACACATTTTCTAACTCAAATTTTGCTTCCTTGGGAACAAAATGAGCACACCCACAGCGTACAAAAAATAATGTTACTGTGCTCTAGCATTCTAACTCACTGTAAACACGCATGCTGGACCCCCTGTATAAGTCACTCCTGCTAGGAACTTACGTCTGTGCAGGGAGAGGCACTGTTTCTATTACAGGATAAAGTGCATATTGTACATGTAAAAATATGTGGCTGACTTTTCTTTGCTTGGAGTGCCCCCTCCATAGATCATGTTATGGAAGGTCTGCAGTGCAACTTACCTCCAAACGTACATGGGGAGCTGCAGTTCCAGCTCACCATCCCTTTGGGGCCAATGATAGCATAGGGAGAAGGGCCTTAATACACTGTCTAGTCTAGCGATCTACAGAGCAGTGTAATTTCTCCATTCCTCTCTGTGGGTCAGCTCTATTGCTTTTTTATCCAAAGGATACAGCATTGCAATTTGTGTTTCATGTACATCCCCAATACATGATGCAGAGTTGCATTTACTGTGGTCTTGTAGCCAGGGCACCATGTAATTTTACACACCCACATCCTAGAATATGTAGGAAAGAGCTCCCTCCCCTGCAAAACAAAAGGCATTGCTGCAACTTATTTAAGACCACACAGTGATCTATTCATTAACTACTGGAGCCCAAGTCAGCCTGTTTAATTTGACTGCTTTAGTAAATTGTACTTGCAGTTCAGTGTGTACAGTATTTCCTATATTTAGTGTATGTGATTTGTGAATTGAAGTCTCATATATATATATATAAGCAGTAACTTAATTTACAAGTATAATAAGTATCTATGGAAACACTGTGGAAACAGATCATTGCATGAAGTTCTTCAGCAATAAAAAAAAAAAAATCTCTGCATCCCATAAGATTTTTCTTGTATGGTTAGAAGGCTAACCGGTGGTGAGTTATGTTTCCTTCCAATAAATATGATAAAGTTATACAGCAACTACTAGCTCACAGTCAGCATGCGGTTGGTATATTTGTGTAAGAGAGCGCTCATGAATTTTGATGGATAAATGCATGTCAAAGAAACATAAGACTTACATTAGGCAGGCTGTGGGCAATTCTAGATCCCTGAGAAAGCTAAACAGTTTTGCCAAATACACGTCTAATGTTTTGTGTTGTTGTCTTTGTGGAGGTCTGTGGAGCTGTGTGTAGCGCACCCATGATTAGAGCCAGGTGACACTTTTTGGCCGAAACTTTTTTCAGCAAGAAATGAGGGCTGGACAACAATGAAGTCTTTTGTGAGTACACATCTATTTCGCTGAATTGTTATGGCCAAAAAAAAAAAAAAAAATTCTAAAAAGGTCAAAATGAAACTTTTCAATGTGGGGGGATCAAAATAACTTTTTCTTTTGAAATTTCCTTGAATTTTAAAACATTCAAAAATGTGAAAGAATAAAAATCTTAATCCCAAGCAAAAATTTTTAAAACTTGTCCATTCATTAAAAAAAAATTAAAAATTGGTTTTGAATCAACCTGAAACAATTTTTTTTTTTTAATTTGGAACTACCAAGGAAACAAAAAAAAAAAAAATCCACAATTTTCACAGCTTTAATCACACTACAGGATCAGGGCTTGAATTTGGTGTTTCAGTTTCCTATTAAATCCCAATACCTACTGCATCTGACAGAAGACAACTGAAGTGACTCATCTGGCTGTGCACACTGTACATGACATCCTGCTTGTGGCCATTTGTAAGGCATGAACTATTTAATGGGTTTGGCAAAAAATAAATATGGCTCAGATAATATTTCCTGACTACATCTACTTATTGTGGGTAAATAAATAGCCTTCCTAACTGGGTCCTTTGGGTACTACTGCAATACAAATAATAAATAACAATAATACAAGAGCTGATCAGAATGATAAAAGTCTGCTCTTCCCCCATAGTATAAATTCACAGTATAAAATTATGAGACAAAGAATGATGCATTTAAATCAATTAAAACAATATATACAGCAATAAACTGCTATATTATTGTTCAAATGGGATTTGTAGGGTATAAACTGTAATGCTTGTAAAAACAAAAGACCCTACTGCAGCCATGATGTGGGCCGGCACTCTCTGCAAATGTTCTCCATAGTGCTGGCAATACATCTCAGTCCTGACCTGCAGCACTGCTGCTATTTCAGCCATGGCTTCTTTTCTTAAACAGAAACAATCATTTATGCGATGCCATCCAATTTCTCATGATTTTGTTTTGTTATGTGGCAGCCAAAGTAGCTCTTCAATAATAATAATAAAAAAAGAAATGCTACTGCGGCTTGGGCTGGTGACTATTATTAGCTATTATTTTTAAGATCACAGTCTTCTCCCACTGAGGCCAATTAGCTCCTGAGTAACTCTGGTCAAATCCTGGACCTCAGCAGGCAATCTGAGTGGCCAGGCTGTGTGCAGTGGCCATTAGTAGAATGGGGAAGAAATCCTCTTTCCCGGCTGCAATGTGGTGTGGAGGTGCTTTGTGGCAACTACTGTTGCCTCAGGGCGCCAATAACCATTGTTATTGTGTGTTCCTCCTCAGCATGGGAGAATGGCCACTAGCTCTGTAGAGTCACATAGCCACTGGCCACACCATGCCCTTAGAACCATGTTCTAGTCAGGTTCTTAACCCATGCCCATCCCTGATATATGAGGACCAGCTCCTCAAAGGTACTTAAGTAATTAAGTCCACCATTTCAATGCTACTGACATTTTTAAAACCACTACTGAGCTGCTGCCTAGCTCCATGGCATCTAAGTTTCCCCTGTCAGAATTAGCAAAGCTGCCTAAGCTCTAATGCTGCCCCACAGCTAACAAGCTGCTCTGAGCCCTAGCTCAAGCCAAAGCCCCTGAAACTAGGCAGGGGAATGCCTATCTCACCAGCAGTGCCCAAACCTTTAGACATGGTCCGAGCACACCTAAGACCTGATAGCTCTCAGACCCCACAGCAGGAGGGCTGGATGTAGGACACTGATGGGGTGGGGGAAAGGCAGCATAGAACCTGAACAAAAGACAGCCAGGGCACAAGAAAATGTAAGGATGAGCATGAAAGGTATTGAACATGAGCTGCAAAGAGAAAGTTCTAGTTGCTAAGTTATGGGCTACCTAAGCGACTAACTTAGCTTAAGTGCCTAACTCCAGGAGAGGGTTCACAGCTGAGGCTCCTGAGCAAAGGGAGGCACCTATCTGGTCTATCAGCCATACAGGCCAACTGCTTAAGTCCCTAAGCTCTTCTCCTCTCCCTGACCTCCTCGGCATGTCCTATTGGCTAATTTAGGAGGCTCCCTACTCAGCTTGCTAGTGATCAATGGCTCCATGTCTAGTTGGCAGCCGGTATCAAGTGGAGTGCCCCAAGGGTCGGTCCTGGAGATGGTTTTGTTCAATATCTTCATTAATGAGCTGAAGGATGGCGTGGCCTGCACCCTCAGCAAGTTTGCAGATGACACTAAACTGGGAGGAGTGATAGAGACACTGGAGGGTAGGGATAGGATACAGAGGGACCTAGACAAATTAGAGGATTGGGCCAAAAGAAATCTGATGAGATTCAACAAGGACAAGTGCAGAGTCCTGCACTTAGGACAGAAGAATCCCATGCACTGCTACAGACTAGGGATCGAATGGCTAGGCAGCAGTTCTGCAGAAAAAGATCTAGGGGTTACAGTGGATGAGAAGCTGGATATGAGTCAACAGTGTGCCCTTGTTGCCAAGAAGGCTAACAGCATTTTGGGCTGTATAAGTAGGGGCATTGTCAGCAGATCGAGGGATGTGATCATTCCCCTCTATTTGACATTGGTGAGGCCTCATCTGGAGTACTGTGTCCAGTTTTGGGCCCCACACTACAAGAAGGATGTGGAAAAATTGGAAAGAGTCCAGCAGAGGGCAATGTACATGATTAGGGGGCTGGAACACATGACTTATGAGGAGAGGCTAAGGGAACTGGGATTGTTTAGTCTGCAGAAGAGAAGAACGAGGGGGGATTTGATAGCTGCTTTCAACTACCTGAAAGGGGGTTCCAAAGAGGATGGAGCTAGAATGTTCTCAGTGGTAGCTGATGACGTAACAAAGAGTAATGGTCTCAAGTTGCAGTGGGGGAGGTTTAGGTTAGATATTAGGAAAAACATTTTCCACTAGGAGGGTGGTGAAGCACTGTAATGGGTTTTTATATATATAGATAGATAGAGAGAGACAGACAGACAGACCTCTATCTCATAGAGCTGGAAGGGACCCTGAAAGGTCATTGAGTCCAGCCCCCTGCCTTCACTAGCAGGACCAAGTACTGATTTTGACACAGATCCCTAAATGGCCCCCTCAAGGATTGAACTCACAACCCTAGGTTTAGCAGGCCAATGCTCAAACCACTGAGCTATCCCTCCCCTTTTACCTAGGGAGGTGGTGGAATCTCCTTCCTTAGGAGTTTTTTTTAAGGTCAGGCTTGACAAAACCCTGGCTGCGATGATTTAGTTGGGGATTGGTCCTGCTTTGAGCAGGGGGTTGGACTAGATTACCTCCTGAGGTCCCTTCCAACCCTGATATTCTATGATTCATGATTGTGAGGATCCCTTTCTTGGGCACCTAACTTGCTTTGGATGGGGAACCTGAGCGCTTAGCTCAGGGCTGAGGATTCCAATAGGCAGAAGGCATTTAGGAGTTAGGCACTGCAATGGTGAGCGAAGCAGCTTTAAAGTATGTTTGAGGATGTGTGACTGTGTGCCTTCCAAAATTAGCAAACTAAACAGGGGGACTAAGGGAATGAGCTTATACCTAGAAGTCCATGGGAGTATTGCCATTGACTTCCAATGAAAGTGCTATCAGGTCTTACTGCACATGAAGCCCCTTTGGGATGGGGGTGGATGCAACTCTCCTCCCCCCAGCCTCTACAGCCTATTTGCACCACTGCCATTGCAGTAGAACTGTAATAGTTCTGCCATCTTTAGCTCTCTGTGCACCTACACCAGCGATGGACTGGTGGTAGGGGTGAGAAGCTTAAAAATTGAAATAGCTTCATTGAGAAATTAAAGTGATAATATACACAAGAGCCTGTATATTCTGTGGTTCCATGACCACAGAACTCACCATACAGTTTATGTGCCACACACTGAAACATGCATATATTATTTTTCAAAGCACCAATATGTTTCTTTTAATACCCGATATGCTTCTATAAGCTATTGCATACAAGTCTTGATTTGCTTATATTAATCAAAATTCTGGCTGTGAAAATGTCCTCCACAGAGCTACGTAGATGGAATTAAATTGCACTCTATTGCAAAAGGTTATTAAATGTCAATTTTAATTTTCCTCTATATGTAGTTTTCTGACCAAAATCTTTATGGTGTTTATATGTGGTGTTTCCACAATGTGCTGTCTACAGATATGACCATTTTCCTTTTGATAATAAAATGTCTTCATACACAATATTTAATAAGAAGTCATTAGACTTAGCTGTCAAAAGCTGACATCAATCATTTTCCAGTGTCTAATTGGGAAAATAGCAAGACATATTTCTAGAAGAAAGTATGCCCCAAAGCTTCTTGTTCTTGACCATGACATATGGCATAAAAGAGCACTAAACAGGAAATCTGTTCCTAGTAATTGGTAAAATAGCTGTATTTATGGTGAAATTCAATGAAGGAAATTGATATTTCTTTTAATAATAAAAATGTGTAACAGTAGAAATAGATTCTTCTCTACTGTCATTTTCCTGAGTACAAAACTCTAGTCAGAGCTTAAAGCATTAAAGTGTAGATCACATTAGTCTCCATCTCTGACTCTTAAAATTCTCTCACTTTTTCTTGATTTCCAAAGATTCCTCATAGATCACAAGAATTCTAATAGCTGCTAAAATTTGATCACAGTCATTGCCAAGTCTCAGTAATGGAATGAATAAAACAGATAAATAACATGGCAGAATAAGGAAACATGGAACAAAGGGTGGCTGGCACAAAAAGACAGGTGTATTTATTTTGTTAACCAAACTTATTTCTCTTTTTTGTTGTTGTTTTGGTAGCTTGTGTATTGCACTTTGGAAATTTTGAAATTGGTTTAAAGTGGCAGAGCTTCATTGAAGTCAATTAAGCTAGGTCAATTTACACCAGAAAATTATCTGGCCCATAATATTTAAATAAGAGAGCAGAGGATACTATGGGAATATATTACTTTCTATCCCCCATGATTTTCTTTACTTTTAAAAGGTACTTAAATTAGAAGAGTGTAATGTATGATAGTTAACACAAACGGTCAAGTATCAGAGGGGTAGCCGTGTTAGTCTGAATCTGTAAAAAGCAACAGAGGGTCCTGTGGCACCTTTAAGACTAACAGAAGTATTGGGAGCATAAGCTTTCATGGGTAAGAACCTCACTTCTTCAGATGCAAGTAATGGAAATCTCCAGAGGCAGGTATAAATCAGTATGGAGATAACGAGCTTAGTTCAATCAGGGAGGGTGAGGTGCTCTGCTAGCAGTTGAGGTGTGAACACCAAGGGAGGAGAAACTGCTTCTGTAGTTGGATAGCCATTCACAGTCTTTGTTTAATCCTGATCTGAGGTGTCAAATTTGCAAATGAACTGGAGCTCAGCAGTTTCTCTTTGGAGTCTGGTCCTGAAGTTTTTTTGCTGTAAGATGGCTACCTTTACATCTGCTATTGTGTGGCCAGGGAGGTTGAAGTGTTCTCCTACAGGTTTTTGTATATTGCCATTCCTGATATCTGACTTGTGTCCATTTATCCTCTTGTGTAGAGACTGTCCAGTGATGGTCACCAAGCATTCTCAAAACTACGATACCCACACCAGGAAATAAAGAAACAAATCAACAGAGCCAGACATGTCCCCAGAAGCCTCCTGCTACAAGACAGGCCCAAAAGAGAAACCAACAGAACTCCACTGGCCATCACCTACAGTCCTCAGCTTAAACCTCTCCAACGCATCATCAGTGATCTACAACCCATCCTGGACAATGATCCCTCACTTTCACAGACCTGTGGAGGCAGGCCAGTCCTCGCCCACAGACAACCTGCCAACCTTAAGCATATTCTCACCAGCAACCACGCACCGCACCATAACAACTCTAACTCAGGAACCAACCCATGCAACAAACCTCGATGCCAACTCTGCCCACATATCTACACCAGCAACACCATCACAGGACCTAACCAGATCAGCTACAACATCACCAGCTCATTCACCTGCATGTCCACCAATGTTATATATGCCATCATATGCCAGCAATGCTCCTCTGCTATGTACATTGGCCAAACTGAGCAGGAATTTGAATCTCCCGCATCCCAGCTAATGGCCCTAAACACAAAGCTATTCTCAGGTGAGAGGGTCTCATCTCTTGATTTTTTATACAACATTTCAAAAGGCCTAGATTTCATCCCAGTATGGAATGGGAAAATGTTTGACATCTCAGACATTTTTGCAGGATGGAAAAAGTGTTTCCTGCATAGCTCTAATCACAGCCTTAGGAGGGTATTATAGACCCATAAGTCAAAATTTACCAAGTTTCTTCTAAATTTGGGGACAGGTAAAGAGGGGTTAAAATGTTTAAGTGATTTTCTTGCTCCTAACTGGTAATGAATTCCATTTATGCACAGGAAAATTACGGGACAAACATACATGCAAAGTTATCTCTCTATATATTCAGAAATGATTTAACAATAATAATGAAGAAATAATTTCACTGTTCTAGTACAAGTATTATTCTCACATTTGGGAACTCTGATACATAGGAGCTTAAGCATGTGATTAAGTCCTATTGATTTCTGTGAGAGTTAAGCACATGCTTAGGTGGTTTGCTGACTAGGCCTATGTGATTTGCCCAAGGTTACTCCGCATATCATTTGTAGAGTTAGGATAAAAGCCCCAATTTTCCCCCACTTGAAGGCCTCTGCTCTAACTACTTGTGTTCCATATATATACACCATATATATACTAATGTGCTTTTATGATGTTATGGAGGGACTCAAAGGTGGACAGCAGAGCAGGGTTATTATATTCATTCAGCCTTTGGCCTCTGTGCTGGAACCGCCAACAGGGGTGTTATTTATATTTGGGGGCACCTGCATAGTAGGAATGAGACTGAAAGCACCAATTCATCTCACGTGGACCACCAGAGAGCTGTCTGATGTCAACAAACTTCAATTACTACCAACCTGGGTCAGATCTGAACTGGTGATCCTGTAAAGGCTCTGGCAGAAATCTTGGCCCCACTGAAGCCAGTGTCAAAACACGCAGTTACCAATCCTTCAAGCCATTCTGCCCCAATCTGTGGTTTCCCCCCCCCCCTTCTCTTATTTTTATTTTATATAATGCACCTCAATTAAAAAGTAATTCTTTCCCACACTCACCTGCTACTTTCCCCCAAGCTTCCCATCTGGAACAACACATCTCTTTGGGCTGCCCGGGTTACCACTGCTCCAATTCAGCACAACCAAAGTGTTGAAAGGTTGGTTCAATGACCTAGGTACATCATAAAAGGCTAAATAATTCTAACATGAATTTAATCCAAACGAACTGGAATGATCGCATTAGGTGGAATTAAAGGCGTGACTGATTTGAATCTTTGCAGTGTTTTAAGAATTGTTAATGCTGCTAACAGATCTGCGGTTGCTATTTCATTTATGGATAGGACTGTGCACAAAACTTTTCTCTCAGTGTTTAAGAGCAGAGTCAAATCATTTATGGAGCTACACAATCTTTATAAGGAAAGGGAAAAAAAATATGTGCAACATTAAACAAATTGATTTTCAGGATACTGGCAGCAGCATGGATAGTAAGCCTAATTAATATATATTATTCAAATAAAAGTATGGAAAGTTTGGGTTGTAAAAGTCAGCCTTCTGGTTGGGAATACATTTTTATTATGTTAAGCCTACATTGTTCTAATAGGTGCAAGAACAATACTGAGGAATTTTAAATGTCAAACTACATTTATTTCGGTTTTTAAAATCACAATGGTTTTGTGAAGTTTAAGAATGAATGATCACACCTCAGACTAAACCCCACTAAAATTCATTCACCTGTAAACATGTCTAATGGGAACCATAAATAAACAAACATTAATACATCATTTAATTTTGTCATGTGAATAATGATTGTTTAATAAATAATGAGCCTGATCATGGCTCCAATTCTACCAGCTTTGCGCAAAGCAGGCAGAAAATTACCATAAAAAGGTATCTGAGGGTCCTTAGGCAACGTAGAGCCAATGTAGCCCACTCTACACCACCCGCTTCCCCTCGTCTACAGAAGGGGCATGTTGGGATAGGGAAGGAGTCAGACAGAGGTGCGGATCTCCACCTGATCCCAATCCAGTACATCAATCCCACAGGAGCTGGGGCCATTTTGGCCCCCACTCAGCCCAGGGGTATATCATACATTTTCTTAATGTTGTTGTTACATTTATTTTGTGAACAATGAACCGTTTTTAGATTTTCTCTTTAAACAAAGCAGTATGGAATTATAATGGTGGTACATAGTGTGTAATTTCAGTGTCTGTGCTTTGAATGATATTCTTCTAATTGTAATCACTTAATCAAGGCCTGTCATCACTCAGCTATTCTTTACACTTTGCCCTGGTCTACACTACGAGTTTAGGTTGAATTTAGCACGTTAGATTGATTTAACCCTGCCCCCATCCACACGATGAAGCCATTTTTGTTGACTTAAAGGGCTCTTAAAATCGATTTCCGTACTCCTCCCCAACGAGGGGATTAGCACTGAAATCAACCCTGCTGGGTCGAATTTGGGGTAGTGTGGATGCAGTTCGATGGTATTGGCCTCCGGGAGTTATCCCAGAGTGCTCCATTGTGACTGCTCTGGACAGCACTCTCAACTCCAGGTAGACAGGAAAAGCCCCGCGAACTTTTGAATGAGCTCCAGCATGGATTGAACGGGAGGTTCTGCATCTGATCGCTGTATGGGGAGATGAACCCGTGCTATCCGAACTCTGTTCCAAAAGACAAAATGCCAGAATATTTGAAAAAATCTCCAAGGGCATGAAGGACAGAGGTTATAACAGGGAACCGCAACAGTGCCGAGTAAAACTTAAGGAACTCAGGCAAGCCTCCCAAAGGCTTGAGAGGCAAACGGCCGCTCCGGGTCAGAGCCCCAGACATGCCGCTTCTATGATGAGTTGCATGCCATTCTAGGGGGTGCCCTACAACTACCCCACCCCTGTGCTTCCCTCCTCCCCACCCCTCCCGGGTTACCTTGGCAGTTATCCCTCCATTTGTGTGATGAATTAATAAAGAATGCATGAATTTGAAACAACAATGACTTAATTGCCTCTGCAAGCGGAGATCAAAGGGGGGAGGGGAAGGCGGTTGGCTTACAGGGAAGTAGAGTGAGCCAAGGGGGCGGATTTTCATCAAGGAAAAACAAACAGAACTTTCACACCATAGCCTGTCCAGTCATGAAACTGGTTTTCAAACTTCCCTGATGCACAGCGCGCCCTGCTGCGCTCTAACCACCCTGGTGTCTGGTTGCGCGTAATCATCAGCCAGGCAATTTGACTCAATCTCCCACCTTGCAATAAATGTCTCTCCCTTACTCTCACAGATGTTGTGGCACACACAGCAAGCAGTAATAATGATGGGAATATTGGTTTTGCTGAGGTCTAACCGAGTCAGTAAACTGCACCAGCGAGCTTTTAAACGTCCAAAGGCACATTCTACCACCATTATGCACTTGCTCAGCCTATAGTTGAACTGCTCCTTACTACTGTCCAGGCTTCATGAGCCATGGGAGCAAGGGGTGGGCTAGGATAGGTGCAACCGCATGGTGCTGCCAACTGGGAGAGCAGCCTGAGGCAGAAGCCTCCAGCTGGCATGATATTCCAGGCAGGACTGAATCTCCATTAGACGAAACTTAAAGAAGAGAATGACCTGGAGTCATTCCCATTTTTGTCCAGGAGCCCCCAACCAACCTCACCATGTCTGCTGAGGTCAGCCAGGAGCACCCATGGGACAATGACCACGGTTAGCAGTCGTATTGTACCATCCGCAAGGCAAGGCAAGGGGATGCTGCTGTGTAGCACTGCAGTACCGCATCTGCCAGCAGCACCCAGGAGACATACGGTGACAGTGAGCTGAGCAGGCTCCATGCTTGCCATGGTATGTCGTCTGCACAGGTAACCCAGGAAAAAAGGCAAGAAATGATTTTTTGCCGTTGCTTTCACGGAGGGGGGCCTGACGACGTACCCAGAACCACCCATGACAATGTTTTTGCCCCATCAGGCACTGGGAGCTCAACCCAGAATTCCAATGGGTGGTGGAGACTGTGGGAACTGTGAGATAGCTACCACAGTGCCACGCTCTGAAAATTGATGCTAGCCTCGGTACTGTGGACACACACCGACTTAATGCGCTTAGTGGGGACACACACAATCGACTGTATCAAATCGATTTCTAAAAAATCGACTTCTATTAAATTGACTTAATTTTGTAGTGTAGACATATCCTTATAGTGGTTGGACATCTGGGCCTCACTAATAAAATCGCACTTCAATTGTAGAGCCATTTAATAAACTTTCAGCAAGACAAGGTGGAGATTAAGTACATTCTTTCATTATTAAAATAAACCATGCTGTCTAATTGTTGAAGAGCAAACGTCACTCAAGAGCAGATGCAACTCAAATTTCAATTAAACCAGTGACCTGCACACTTATTACTAATGTGACTAAGGGATTACCATGATTTAAATAAACAAAAATGTTTGGTGTGATTTTTGCTGTTCACGTTTCTGCATTTTCCCCACAAAAAAACCATCCACTGCAATCTATGCCTTTTACTACACTCTGCATCAGAGAGAGATACTCTTGAAGAGCTGAAATGTGTGTGCCATCTAAATTTTAACAAATATTTTTTTCTCACGTTTGCTTCTAGATGTAGTTTTGGTCTCAAAGCAGCTCACAAAAAATGTCAATATCTTAATCACCATGTGCTCACTAATGCAATGTGCTGAAAAGAGAACGAAGTGCCTCAGTGGAAGTATCCTTGTTAAGTGAGTGGTTTGGCTTTTGCCTTTAGCTAAATATTGGAAGCGGATATTGTGGTTGCTTTTTCTCCACGTTTTTTTATAATGTGGTGGGTTCTGGGACAGATGAATTTTGTAATGAATGAACTTCAGTTTATAACAATGGATTGTATAATATACATTTGCCCTGATTGAACTAACCTCGTTATCTCCAGACTGATTCTTGCCTGCATATTTATACCTGCCTCTGGAAATTTCCATTACATGCGTCTGATGAAGTGGGTATTCACCCACGAAAGCTTATGCTCCAAAACATCTGTTATTCTTAAAGGTGCCACAGGACTCTGTTGCTATTTACCAGTGAAACACTATTCAGCTCTTTTCTTAATCATCTTCCTTTATCAAGATATTTAATTAGCTATAATTGATAGATATGATATTACACGGTATTTAATACTTTAATAAACTTTTGAATAAGCTTGCTCCGCTCTTAGCCAAATAGAGGACTGTTGTTTTAATGGTCACATGTGACACTAGTCCTCATTTGTACCTAGTGCATCCTGAATTATATATTTTTTTTGCGGGGGGGGAGGGGAAGGAGGGAATGCAAGGCTGCAACAACCACATTAGAGGTAGGTCATCCTTGGTGTGCCAAGATAAAAATTATATCCCTAAACCTGCAAGGATGCTGCGGTCTCAACACAATATGAGCAATGACGACCAAGGCCTTTCTACACGACTGATCCCACTTCCTCCACTTACCAAAACCCCTTCTTGATCCTGCCATGGGCAACCGTGTAGCAATGCATCCACCAGGGACCATTCTTGTACCAAAACAGGCCCATCCCACAGCAGCACTTGTCATCCTAGTCTCCCACATCCATACGAGAGCTTGGGTCTAGCCCTTGTGACAAGATGGCCGATGTAGTATGGTGGGTCCTACGCTTTTCTTGATGGGGGGCTAAGATGTCACCCCTTGCCCCTGCTCTTGGGGCACCGAGGGCCTCACTACTGGCCTGAGAAGGTGGTAAAGGAGGGAAGCAGGGGAGGGGTCTGGGTTTGCTCCTTACTCTGAGCTCCAACCCCTCTCACCCCTGAGGGTTCTTACCCTCTTCCCCCTTGGGTGGGGTACCTTCGGTCCTTAAATGCTGGGGGAGGGAGTCTCCTTCCCCTGCTGGGGCAGGGTCTCCCTTACTCCAGTTTTCTGATCTTCCAAGTCTCACAGCACACCTCCAAGCTCCAGTCCTCTCTCCTTCCTCCTTCTCCCCAGACTGCCTGAACCAGTGGGTTTATTAGGTTGCTAACAGGGCCTTAATTGATTACAGGTGCTCCAATTAACCTGTAGCAACCCTCCCTAGTCTACAGTGAACCATGCTTTAATTAGCCTAGGGTTTATATACTTCCCCTCTACCACTGCTCCCTGGCCCTCCTGTATCTCACCCTGGAAATATTGCCTCCACCTGCAGCTTCCTCTGTGTGTGTACACTTTTGAAAGTGACAAAAGATCTTCTTCAAGTAAGGACTTGGTCAACCATGCTTTGGGTTAGTTACAGTTCAGTATTTAGTGATGACTGTAAATTGCCTCTATAAGTCAGTTTTACCTATGCACATTCAGATACCACCAGTCTCCACTGGAAAGTAAATACAATATTTATTTCCTTATAAAAATCTCTTCTGCATTTGCTATGACTTTCCAATACTGAGGAATAAAGTTGTGACATGGTAAAACACTTTATACAATTACTCTGAAGGAAAGTACAAAACTGCTCAACCAGAAACATGGTGAAGTGGCATAACCAGTCTGACTTGCTGTGCATAGGATAAAAAGTAACCTAGACCTGCTAGAAGCATACAAAGGTGTTTTTGTCACTAAAAGCACAGGCAAAGAGAAGGTATTATGCCCTGATTAGTAGAGACTAAAGAGCATTACAATTTGATAACTTTCCAATAACTTATGTGAATCAAATTGGTGATCTGGGACAAGTTCTTAGTACACAGACCTACACACCACAGTGAGCACTTCAATAAGGCTCCTAAACCATGCATGAAGGCTGACATTTTCAAACTTCCCTAGAAAGCTAAAATACAGCCAATTCAAGGATCATCAGTACAAAGATCTCACTGCCATAAAGATGTTTTTATTCTTATCCTAGCCTCTGTGACTGCCAACTCTGTTTCAAATATACAAGTTTCTTCTAGTAAAAAGACTTTCTGTATGGGGAGGTTCTGGAAGCCAAGACTGAAACATAGCTTAAGACAATGTATAAATGAATCTGATGGTCTCAGAAAAGTCCCTAGTGGATACCTATCCTAATCAAAAGACATGAACACTGTTGATAAATTGTATAGTCAATTGCTTGATCACACTTGGTTTGTTAAAACAGGTATATTTATGCTAAAGATTTAGGAAAATCAGAACAGAAGCATAGCCTGTGTTATAAATGACTTGGTCCCCATTATGTTGTAAATAAACTAAGTTAATCTTTGTATAAATTTAGGTTATTGAAAACAAGAGAAATGTAAAACACTGTGGTACGATGTCACGATTTGGCAGTCTAAGATTAGAATAGCAATGCTGTTGCAGATCAGGGTTAAAACATGCCTCTATTTTGAAAACTGACTCTGTAAACCTAGAACTTTCTTACCCAAGAGATCTTGTGTATTCAGAGTCAGATCTGCAACTGTAGTGACTAAAATCATGCTTTTTACTTAACCTCATAGGGTCAGTGCAACTAAGGGCAGTGATTGGACTGAGTTGCTTTGAAATTTCAAATGCATATTTTCCTGCTTATTTTGCTCCAAATTTACACTTATTTAAAAATAAATCTATACCTTATTGTTGTGAAGAAAACGTTAACAGAATGTAAACCACTGCAGTGCTGTTTGCCTAACTTTGCTAGGAGATAACCTAAAACAACAGCTCTGAGAGATGTGTAAGCTGTTCCCATTCATCTCATTGATGACAATTTCATGATAAAAATTTATGTCTGTACACACAATGTTCAAAGAGAGCAAAAATACCGCCCCCCCAGTCTATTATCGGAATAGATCTATCAGATTAATTATTTGCTATGTACCAAACCAATTCATAATAAATGGGGTGGAGGGGCAGGGGTTAATATGTAATAATTACATTTTTGTTGTCAAGAGTCAGCCTTCTGCCAATGAAATAAACACTTTTTTAGGTGGCCATGCCTATTACTTTCCTATCATTGTTTTGAAAACAACTCTAGAGCTGATGCCATTAAAACATTTCTATTTGTTCATATGAACTAGAGTTTTGTTAGTAAGGCTAAAAGTCTAATTCACTGCAGCACTTTGAGGCCAATATCAGATCTTTGTTATTGTCTGTATTAGCTTGATGTTACAGCAGAACCAATCCCCGCTCACTTGACTGACATGAATAGTCCCAATGGCCCAAATTTATGCCTGGTGTAATTCATTTGAAATCTGGGGCTAGACCAAGCATGAGTATGGTCCACTGACTTCAGTGAAACAACTCATATGAATAAGGCAAGAGGGATTTGGTTCCAAACTTCTAAAGATAATTTACCGTGCAGTGATACAATAAAGGCTTGATCCTCCAATATGATGAGTACTCTCTGGCCTTGATCCAGCAAAGCACTTACTCACATGGGGTACTCACATGCTTAATGTTCAGCATATGCCCAAGTACCTAATTCTTATCTATTATTTATATTATTGTAGCACCTATTGACTCAGTTGAATTGGGGCATATGATTGTAACTTGTGGTGGATTTTATGAAGAAGTGTGTCAGGTTACTTAAAAATCAACACCTGTCTTATTGAATTATGCATTACTTATAGAAACTGCAGAATAAGTCTGAAGGGCTATGGAAACTTCTGCCCACTGCAAACTTCAAATGTGATGTCTCCTGGTATATTGCAATTTACAAATATTTTTAAAAGTAATGTTTAGGTATGCACGCATGCTGAACATTAAGACAGTTTATATAGAGAAGTTTCCTGTATGTGTAGCTTTTCCAGCCTTGGAGTGCCCTCTGCTGGCCAGTATCCCGCGTGCCCCTTTTTCTCGGGGTTCTGCCCTCTGAAGTACCCCCACAGCTCTGGGTCTCCCCTTCCCAGGGAACCCCCAACCCTCTATCCCCAACTCACCTCAGTCTATGGCTACTGCCAGTCACCATCTAGCCCCTGCTCACTGGAGTAGACTGCAGTATACAAGCCATTCATCATTAGCAAAGAGGGTTTGGACCTGCTGCCTTTGCCTACCCTTGGGCTGCCCCCTGCAATCCCAGTACCTGTTTTAGGCCGTCAGCAAGGCCTGCAGAATGGGGGTTTTCCAGGCTGGAGCTTCCCAGCTCCCCTGGCCTTTCCCCAGCCTTGCTCCACTCTAGGTACCCTGCTGAGCTCCCAAGCAGCCAGACCCGTCTCTCTCTACAGCTAGAGAGAGTTTGCCTGAGCTCCTGGCCCACAGCCTTTTATAGGGCCAGCTGTGGCCTGATCGGGGTGTGGCAGCTGTGGCTGCCTTCCCCATCAGCCTAGTCTTTGGCTCGCAGCTCCAGCCCTCTCCCAGGGCTGGCTGTAATCCTTTTAGGCTCAGAGCGGGTGACCACCCCACTACACAGACCCAGCAAGGAAGATTTATATCTACAAAGAGGAACTGGAAAATGTAGAATACTTTGCCTATCTTAGCAGCCATTTTTCACAGAGGGCAAACACAGACGTCGAGATTCAGCACAGAATTTGCTGTGCCAGCCTTGCCTTTGGCAGACTGTCTCGCCGGGTGTTCAACAATCACAACATCAGAACACATACTAGACTGTTAGTTCACAAAGTGGTGGTAATCCCAATTCTCCTCTATGGCTGTGAGACATAGGTGACCTACAGAAAACACCTGAAAAACCTGGAATGCCAGCACCAGCACTTTCTTCCTCATCATAAAGTGGGAGGATCATCGCACTAATGTCAGTGTCCTCACAGAGGCCAACATCTTCAGTGTTGAGGCCCTGATTATCCAGCACCAGCTGAGGTGGAGCGGGCACTGTGTGCGCAGGGCCGGCTTTAGGCACCACGGGGCCTGATTCGAAGGAGCTGCCGCCAAAGTCCCACCACTGTCTTCGGCGGCAGCTCAATTGCTGCCGCAGAGGAAGGACCCTCTGCCAAAATGCTGCCGAAGACAGCGGCAACGATTGAGCTGCTGATGACAACAGTGCTGGGACTTCGGCGGCAGCTCAATTGGCTTCCGGTGCCTTCGGCGGCACTTCGGCAGAGGGACCTTCCTCCGCGGCAGCGATTGAGCTGCTGCTGAAGACAGTGGCGGGACTTCATCGGCAGCTCCTTCGGGAAGTTGTGGGGCCCGATTCTGGGGAATCGGCTGAATCGCCCTAAAGCCGGCCCTGTGTGTGCGCATGCCTGATGTATACTTTCCAAAACAACTCCTGTATGCTCCACTCACCAAAGGAGAAAGGAAACAAGGATGCCAAAAGAAACGCTGTAAAGACAACCTCAAGATAAACATCAAGAGATGCGACATCGACACCATATCCTGGGCTGCTGTCTCCCAGTGTAAGGATAACTGGCAAAGACTTGTCAGAGAGGAAAGACTTGTCCACTTTTGAGGAAAATAGCCTTGCTCTGGTCACAGAAAAATGCCAGAAAAGAAAGGAAAGACAACAGTCACGCAGCAATCGCGGCCCAACCCTGTCTTCCAACACCACCCGCAATGTCTGCCAACGAGTCTGTGGCTCAAGAATTGGACTCTTCAGTCACCAAAGGACCCATGAAAAATAAAACCTATGAAAGAGATCGACCTTGAGGGATCACTGCCACCGATCCCAGGCTAAGAAGACATTTTTGATCACTTATCTATGGGCTTCAAATTGGATTGTCTTTCTAACCAACAAACATGATTGTTCCAATTTTCAAGCTGTGTCCTCATTCTCTTAAGTAAATTAAAATGAAATACGCTTGCTGCTCTGATTGTCTAGAGGCTTTTTCTGAATAATGTGTGTTCTCTTTTGGATTGTTGTGCCAGGATTTCCCTCCCCCCTCCACTATCTTGTTTTTCTGTCTCTCACTTAGTCTTATATGCTAAATTTTAAATATAAATTAAAATGCTACTGCTATCACCTGCCTATGGCTGGGAAAAAGTCAAGTAAACATTATAATTCCAAAATATTATATATAATGTACACCTGGTTGAAATCTAGATCTGATCATATAGAATAACACTAGTCCAGCCCCCCACTAGTCTGGCACCCTGCTGCTGCTGCTGAGTGCTCACTGCAACTATTCATGAATGTTTTGTTCTAGGTTGCTCATCAAGCCAATAGAGAATAGCCTGAGAGGGCTGGAAATCATCTATGTGTTGATCTGTCACTCATATGGCCCAGACTCAGCAAAGTACTAAGCACATGCATAAATCTAATTGAAATCCAAAAGGATGTAAAGAAGCACTTAAGTGCTTTGCGAAACAAAGATGGGATTACTCATGTGATTAAAGTTAAACACATGTTTAACAGGTTTGATGACTCAGGGCATAAGTCTTGGAATGCATTTTATTGCATATGTGTGCATGTTGCTTTAAGTATGTGAAGCAGCAAAAATTGCAGATGATACAAAATTATTCAAGATAGTTATATCCAAAGCTGATTGCAAAGAGATACAAAGGAATGTCATAAAACTATGTGACTGGGCAACAAAATGGCAGATGAAATTTAACACTGATCAGTGCAAAGTAATGCACATTGGAAAATATAATCCCAACTACACATACAAAATGGTGGAATCTAAATTAACTGTTACCACTCTAGAAAGAGATCTTGGACTCACCATGGCTAGTTCTCTGAAAACTTCAGCTCAATGTGCAGCAGTGGTTGAAAAGGCTAGCAGAATGTTGGAAACCATTAGGAAAGAGATAGAAAACAAGACAGAAAATCTCATAATGCCACTATATAAATCCATTGTACACTAACACCTTGAATACTGTGTCCAGTTCTGGTCACCCTATCACAAAAAAGATATAGTGGAACTTGAAAATGTTCAGGAAAAGGCAACAAAGATGATCAAGGGTATGGAATGGTTTCCATACAAGGAAAGATTAGGGCTGTTCAGATTAGAAAAGAGACAATTAATGGGAGATATGATAGAGGTCTATAATATCATGAATGATATGGAAAAAGTGAATAGAGAAGTATTTACCCTTTTCCACAATTCAAAAACCAGGGGTCACCTGACTAAATTAATGGGCATCATGTTTAATACAAACAAGAGGAAGTACTTTTTTACACATTTAACCAGTGGAACTCATTGCCATGGGATGTTGTGATGGCCAAAACTATAACTGCATTCAAAAAAGAACTAGGTAAGGTCATGGAGGATTGGGCCATCAATGGCTATTAGCAAAGATGGTCAGGGATGTAACCTGCTAGAAGCTTGACAGGGAAGATAGGGTTGGATCTTTCAAAACTGCCCCATTCTGTATGCTTCCTTTGAAGCTCCAGTACTGGCCACTGTTAACAGGGAGAAGCAGGAGTGGGCTAGATGCACCATTGGTCTGGTCCACTTTGGCAGTAGTCATGTTCTTAATTATGGAAAACCTATGTTCTTCCCCTAAAGAACTACAGGAGGATGCAAACAATATTACCAACAAGTGCAATCTATCTCAAAAGGCTGTGCGGTTAAAAATGTTTTTAAACTTGCTCTTGCACTTGTACTCTCTTTGTTGTAGATTTGATATTAAGTGTAATTTTAGAGGTAATCATGGCATTAGGATAGTCTCATGTTCCTCATCACTCAAGATCTGTGTAAAATGTCTAGCAGAGTTTCAAGTTGTACATTTTCATAATGAGCCGATTCATCATCATAATAATTAGGACAATTTGTTGAATCAAAGCATTAAAGCCACATGAATGGTAGTTGCTGCACACTGAGGAATCTGGCTTCCATGTGTTCAGTGGAAGACTCAAGCAAACAGATCTGTTTTCTGTTGCTTGCCTTTAAATGGAAGCTGTGGGTCCTCAAAACTTCTGAAAATCTGGGCAACTCTGTTTACAGCAATAATCCAGGATACAATTCTAACTTCACTATTAATGTGATGAGTGTCCTCAGATAGAATTGAGAGGGAAGAGGTTGGAGAGGTAACAATTCCTAACATGCTCCCGACATACAGATTGTATGAAACATGGAATTAGGAATAAAGAAATTGTGACGTTTCCAATGTCAGTCCTACAAAGAAAGTCATGCAGATGGGACCTTTCCTGCTGTGGTTCGCTTTGCAGGATCAGGGCCTTTAACTTAACAGATAAAAATGAACTGCTCATAGAACTAAAAAATAATGGTAGCTTTAGGTTCATGTGCTCATGACTTGATTACATTGTTCAAACTGAGTGAAGTCCAGACCAGTTTTATATGGCCAGTTTCACAAAGCTGAAAAACAATTATGAGCCAAATCATCTAGAAGGAAGAATTTAATTAAAAAAACATGAGTGATAAGTGGAAATTGTTTATCTTACTAGATGCCCCCAAAGCCACCATCCCACTATCAAGGAAGAAGGCCATATTGGTTAAAAACAAACTAGTGTAGAGGCAAAGTAAAGCAAGCTATAAAAATAATATATAGCAAATGGAAGAATGGTGAAGTGGACAGTAATAACTATAAATGACTATAAATCAGAAGCTAGGAATTATAGAAATTTGATATGGGAAGCAAAGAGACCCAAGGAGAAATCTATGATCACCAGAGCTAAGGACAATAAGAAGGAGGGTTTTTTTTTGTTTTTTTTTTTAAGTATTTTAGGAACAAAAAGAATTCTAACAATGGTATTAGTCTATTAATAGATGGAAATTGTAGAATTATCAATAATAATGCAGAAAAGGCAGAAATGTTTAATAAATATTTTTGTTCTGTATTGGGGAAAAAAGGATGATGCAGTCATATTATATACAGTAATGCCACTTTTTACATTCTGCTAGTATCTCAGAAGGATGTTAAACAGCAGCTACTGAAGTAATTTTTAAATCTGTAGGTCCAAATAACTTGCATCCAAGAGTCTTAAAAAATGCTGTTTTAGGAGCTTACTGGACCATTAATGTGATTTTCAATGAGTCTTGGAATGCCAGGGAACTTCCAGAGGATTGGAGGAAAGCTAGTGTCCCAATATTTACAAAGGTTAAACAGGAAGACCTGGGTAATCGCATTAATTGCGGGCAAGATACTGGAGTGGCTGATATGGGACTCGATCAATAAAAAAATAAAGGAGGATAATATAATTAATGTTTGTGGAAAATAAGACTCTGTCGTACTAACTTTATCTCTTTTTTTAATGAGAGTACAAGTTTGGTTTACAAAGGTAATAGTACTGATGTGATATACTTAGACTTCTGTGAGCATTTGACTTGATACTGTGGAGATAAAGGAAGAGGGAGGCACATGTCAGGACCCTAATTAGGCCCTGGGTGATCACTACTTCCCACCACCCAACACACATGTAATGAGGTTGAGTAGTGCCCATATAAGAAAGGTTAAAACTATTGATTCCTCAGAAAAGGTTTTTAATGACTTTCGACTATAAAGGCAACACAGACAAAATAAGAAAAGCAAGAATAAAGATCAGCACTGAATAAGGATTAATATAAATGGCAAGTTATACTGAAGACAAGCACAAGTACATGTAAAGTTATTATTCATCAGCTACTTACTACTATCTTAACGTTATAGTATCGATACATCTTGAGATCAATTCTGCTCGAGCAACCAGACTTCTTTACTCCATAACCTTACCCTGCATTCACCCGAAAATACATTACCCTTCAGTCGGCTGTTTTCCGCACTGGCCAAGTACAAACGGTCGCGAATTGAATGTCCCTTCGGTTCAGGGGTGTGGGTCAGGTTTTCCTTATGACCGAAACACATACCCAGTCCCGTGCCTTCGTACTTGTTATCTGATCTGTCGGCCATGTCTTAAAACAGACCGACTAATTAGAGTCAGCCAAATCTTTATTGTTGTTACTTATCTCCTTGTGTCACTTTGACCGTATAATTTATACTTACTTATTTTCTTGTAGCCAATTGTTTTAATTGTGGGTTAGACAAGCTGTGCCCGGGGGCACAACTTATCTCGCTTTATAGGAGTTAGAATGTATCATCTGGTTGCAGTGCGTTTTGACCACAAGTCTTAGCTTACTTCTGCAAAGCTTGTCCTTTTCACCTCTGCAAAGTTTTCCCTTTTTACCTTTGCAAAGCGTGCCCTTTTTACCTTTGCAAAGCAGAAGTTTGAGGCCTAACACTGACAATACCTTTGTTCATTTTAAGCTTGGCAATACTTTTGCTCAGAGATAAATCACAGATACCACATGACATTTTGATTAAAAAGAAATATAAAATTAACATGGCACACATTACATGGATTAAAAACTGACTAATTGATAGGTCTCTAAATGTAATTGCAAACGGGGAAGCATTGAGTGAGTTGGGTCACACAAGGATCGGTTCTTGGCCCTATGCTATTTAACATTTTAATCAATAACATGGAAGAAAACATAAAATCATCACTGATAAAGTTCGCAAATGACACAAAAATTGGGGGAGTGATAAATAATGAAGAGGATGGAGAGTGATGTGGGTTGCTTGGTAAGCTGGGTGCACACAAACAATGTGTGATTTGGAAGGACTTGAACCTGGTGAGTGCTCTAACTACTGGATTATAGAATCAGTTGTTACTGCCCTCTGTCTCACCCAATGAATATTTAATTATTTATACAAAGTGGAACAGCTACAGCAGGAAAGATTGAGCACACTCTCTCCTAAAGTAGCCCATAGCCTGGTGATGAGGGCATTCATCCAAGATGTGGGCGACACAGGTTCAAGTTCCTGGTCTGTTTGATTTGGAACAGGGACATGAAGTTGGGTCTCCCCCATTGAGATAAACGCAAGACCTTTTGAAGTTCACAATGTGGAACAGCAATTTTTTTTGATATCTCAAAAATTCTCAAGAGACGAACAAACTGTTTCATGCCCAGCTTGACTAGAAACCTTGCTATGAAGAGTTCATTTATGCGGGAAGTGCTTATAGTGTGATGGGCTCTATAGATAAAATAGAAGATGAGATCTCTAAAGTGATGTGAGAACTGCAAAGAACTTTCTCCACTTTTACCTTATCTTTTTGTGCATAAAGAAAGCAACATTTCCTCTCTTAATTAATGTGCATACCTTTGGGGCTGCTTTTAGTCTTCAGGAAGATTAAAAGACAACTGTGATGAAATATCAGTTTTCTAGGTTATTAAAAGCCCTTGGCTTCAGTTTGCATCTCACATAGCACTAGACAAACTAATGGATAGTAGTGCCAACTCATGACGCACTGCTGGGTTATGGTGGACTGTCTCATTTCTAAGGGCTCGATTTAGCACTACCATTATCTTTCTGGTTTCTGCACAGTGCAAGACAGATGGGTTATTTGTGGAATTAGACCCTACGTGTTAAATTCTTCACTTGATGAAAATGTCTAACTTCCATTAATGCCAGTTACCATTAGCCAGAGTTATGTGTGCACATTAAGAGGGAGAATGTGCCCATAAGTATTTAATAATGTGTTCTTAAGCTGTCTGAAAACACATCTAAGGTAAAATATTTTATATTTCTGCTACATGTTATTTCATGGGAAAATCAAACCATTTATGACCATAACCAAATACATTTGCCTTTGCCAAAACCTCATTTCTGCTCATTTAATGCTGTCACCGATCCCTAAATGAACAGAGTAGAATACCTGGGTTAACAAAACCCTTCTTCTGGTTTACTCTTAAAAATATTACACTACTGATTTTTTTTTCATGTACGGTTCTTTACCAAAAGTCAGAAATAACCTCTGCTACTAATGGCAGTGTTTTAGTAATTAACTATACAGAAGAGCCTGAATCTCAATTACACTAAGGCCCCTTTACACTGCCAGTCACAAACAACTCCTTTGCACACGCACCACATCCTCTCCAAGATTTTCACGTACAAATTTTTGAGTGAAAGGGGCTTTTTATTCACATGATTCACTGTGAATAAATTTCAGCCACCCAAAAATTTTACCAGAAAATCTGCTTTCTGAAGGCAGAGGAATTAGACAGCCATGTAAAGCTATGTGACAAGATACTTCACATTAATTTTCACTCTCCAAAAAAGAAGAAATCACCAGTTTCACCCACCTTTCCTAGTCCCACTTGAGCAAGATGCTCATCATACTAAATTGTGGGACATGTTCAGGTGACTGTGATATTTACCAGGGAAAGATAGAGAAAACCAACCTTATTTTCACCTATGAGCTAAGCTTCATCTGCGTTCTGGTCTCCAGACATGACAAGATACAGTATTTCAGACAGGTACTTTTTATAAATCAAAATGACTATATCAAGTGTTGACACTGTGGGAGGCAGCAGATTCTTAGAGTTTGGGAGACAGAAAATACAGCTCTATTCTCAGCCTTGACACTGATTTATGATGTGACTTTGCCTAAATCACAACAGCTCTGTGCCTCAGTTTCCCCTTATCTGTAGAATGAGCATAATGTTCAACATACCTGCCCTCTTGCTTTAATATTTGCAAAGTGCTCTGATATTCTTGGATGCAAAGTGTGCTATAAGTGCTAAGTATTATTATTGTCCCATTCTGTTATTGCATCCAGCACCTTAAAATGTTTAATACTAATAAAACTGATCATATTACCACGATTCCTTCCACCATCTGGTAAACATTCACAAACTCTTCCTTATCTTCTGGTATTATAAGGCTGATGCAGGCTTTCAGTTCAACCAAAATTTATTGTATTTTTCTAACATTCAGTCTTCCTCAATAAGTTTAAACAACAACAGGGGTTTGTGGGAGAAAAACATGGCTAAGGCAATTGTTGGTGAAATATTCAGGACTTTTTCTTTGCCTGCTGGATTCAGACTGCCAATCTAGATTAGTAAGTAATCCAAAGGTGTCACCAACTGATAGCTTTAAAGTGGATTATGAGAAATATATAGATTGTTTCAGTTCAGTTCCTAGTAGATATGTCTATATGACACAAATCACAGCTGGTGACCAATTGACACCCTTGCTGACAATCTAGGCAGGGACGCCAAGCATTGCATGGGAATGGAGACCTAAATATCCTAATCTTCAGAGGGGATCCTCCAAGGCACAGTACCCAGGAATAGAAGCTTGATCTGTTCCATACACAGATAAGATCAGTCTTCAGGATTGTCAATCCAGTACCTTTCATGGATTCTAAATTCTAGCTACCCAAGTACTTTTATGGCCCTCATCACCCAAGTAGGTGAACAGTTTTAAAAACAAGTTTGCCAATCCAGAATTCTCTAACAAAGATAACTGACAAGCAGAAAATATCACATTTCCACCTGCCCCAGCTTTCCAGCCATTGTATCAGTGTCCCTACATTTCTGAATCAATTTCAAAATTCTTCTCCGTGTTACCATATGAGGGCTTGACCTTCCATCCCAACTCTATGCTCTTCTGATGCACATTAATCAGTGTTCTCAACATTTAAACTGAAAATAATAGTACCTGGTTCAACACCCTCTGAAATGTGTTTCAAAAGCATGAGAATGTGCTGCCCATTTGTATCAGATTAGATACCTCTTTGACCAGATTGAAAAGTAGGCTAAAGACATTCGTGTTTTCCTCAAGTCCTAGAGGAGATTGAAATGAGCTTTGAAACCTATTCCTATTGCAATGCCTTGAGATGCTTTCTATGAAAGGGCATTTTATAAGTAATCCTTGTGTGACTAAGTCCTTGTCAGAGAAGTGACAGACTGGTAACACACTATAATGTTTGGCAAGGTGAAAGAGTCTTTATATTCAGTGCAGGGGTTTTATATTTTAATTCTGCTCAGAATTTTGCCCATAGTCAACTTATCACTTACAGGAGAAGTAAACTGATCCTTTTATGGGAGATGGTTACAAAGATACAAATTCCAAGGATGGTGTGCAAAGAAATAGTACTGACTTTCAAATAGATTTGAATACCCTCTCTAAAACAATACTATTCTATTCCGGTTTGCAAACTGTGCTCATTACTGTAGCATCTGGGCACCTTCCTGTAGTGCATTAAGCAACGTGACTATGCATCTGTCACATATTATTTGTTCTCTCATCCTTTCCCCAGAGGGAGAAGCATGTGCAGTGAAGTGTCTTGTTTTGGTAGGGTTTTTATTTATTTATTAAATAAATATTCACGCTATATTTTTATATTAGAGAAGGAAAGATCAAAGAAATGCATCTTACACTTGGAGTAGAAAGTGGTGATAATCCTTAGTTCCAGGGGAAGTTCATTGCACAGTTGCAGATCACCCTCAGAGAAGGGTCTGTCTCCGCACAGATAAACTTCACTCTTATTGTTGAGAGTTCACTGTGCCAGAGGAGTGAAGTTGTTGAGCACGGTCCTCATCGTGGAGGTTTAAATGGTCATTCAGGTATCCCGGGCCCAGGCCACAGAGTGCTTTGAAGAGGACTGAGCCTTTGAACTTGATTTGAAATTCCGTGTAGCGAGCAGAGGACAGATGTGATGTGCTTGTGATAGCCTGTGTTACTGATATGTGCTGCAGTGTCTTGTACTGACTAGAGTTTCTCAAGTGCTGAAGGTTTCATGCCCATGTATATTATATTGCTGTAATCCAGCCTGAGAGGTGATGAAACTGTGAGTAAATGAGGCCAGGTCTTTGTCCACTAAATGGGACAATTTCCCCTAGCCACCGGATACAGAAGAAAGCATTACTCATAGCTGTTGCAATGTGGGAGCTCAGCATCAATAAGGAATCCAAGATTACGCCTAAGAATACGGACTGAATTGACCAATTGTGGATGTGAACCTTCAATCAAAGGAGACTGCACCGTGCTACAAACTTCTTAAAAGGGAATAGTTTACTAATGGATAGGAATAGTCTTTAAAGAGGTAGTAAACATACTGATCAAATTATAAAGATCAAAATGTGTAGCAATTTTGCACCAAGATTTTTGGATTAAAAGAGATTATATTTTGGAAAATGCACCGTCAGTTTTCATAGGAACTCAAGAAAACTGAATCTCAGTTTTAAACAAGATACGTTAAAAAAAACACCAAGGACCAAATACTATTTTTTCAAATAAAAATAAGGCCCAGATTTAAATGGACAAAAGCAAAGGAATTCAGAGATTAAAAAGACATCGTCAATTTAAAATTGAGATATGAAGGTGGTTTCAGGTACAGTCCCTGGCTCTAAGTGTCCCTGTTAAATTCTGTGGTTTTACAATCAGATTTCTTATGTTTAAAAATGTTTTTGTCTCCCCCATAGCTGTGGGAGAGACCCACACAAACACCAGGCAAAACTGACTAGAGGGGAAATGGAGAAAGCACCAATACGCTATCGAATGTGTTATCAATCTGGGAGGAAAAAAAATTATTCCTCTCTTTAGTGTCTTTCAAGTTATAGTGCTCTTAGATGTTACTTGTAGCAACAGAAGGAAAAACGAAACCAAACCCACAATTCAGAGGGTAGATTGATTTAAGTAAATGGTGTCACTTTCATACAATTTTAGTATTACAGTAGTCTAAGACTAGTATGACCATATGCACTGTACCATATGTCTAAGATATCTAGGCATAATGGGAAATTTAAGGACAGCATGGCAACATTATCTTTGACATTCCTTGTTTTTGTGGGTTTATGTCAGACTCAATTACTACAACTGCTTCAGATTTTGACAGGATTTTGCACCTTTAGCATAGTAGACAGTAACATGAAGGGTATCCTTCCAGATGGAATACCAAATTAATGTAGAGCAATACATGGGTAGCTGCTTCCTAGTGCAAAAATCCCCTCTGGTAATTCAAATTATGCCTGTGAATTATATTCAACTCACGTGAAGAGCTGCTCCAGTAATGCTTTGAGGATCAGTTACTACAGGGGTCATTTGGAGACAGAGAGAGAGGAGAATCAGATCTATTTTTAAAATACAGTATATTTTTAATGAGTGGGTTGTAGTGTTCCATTTTGGGGTTCTGGTGACACTTAAGCTGCACTCTTCGACTGACAGAGTTACCAGAATCCCTTCAATGAAGTTACAGTCCCTATAACTCATAGCTACCTGCTAGTCAGCCTATAGAAATTACAGCTAAAAGTGAACAGATCTGTGAAGATGTACATCATAGAATACAAAAAGCCACATTTAAATCACTGACATTTCGTACACTGCATGTATAGTAAACAGTATGGAACAAAATGCATATGTAGAAACAGGAGGAGTAGGCTAGTGCAAATGCAATTTAACAGCTTTTCAGATCAAAATTTCAGCTTTTTTTCAGACAGCCATGTAAGTGCTGTCATCCATATTTCCTCTGTAAAGATTAACTTATTTGCAAGATTCAACCATTTAAGCTGTATCTGAAACTCAGAATATTTGAACATCACTAACTCAAAAGTGGACAAATTTTGCAAACAAAGAAAGCATCTGGATAGAGGGCTTGTAACCAGTTTCATGAATTTCAAATCACTGGAATTAAAGACAAATGACCAAGTTACAGCAGCTTTTTTGAAACGTCATCTTATACGTGTATATGGAGAAGATAAACTATAGCCATGTCAGAAACTAACAGTGTCCAATAAAGTAAAGCAGTTATGGTGTCAAGGAAACGCTTTCCTCCCTCTGGTCCACCCAGAACACTGCAGCACTGTTTCAAACACCCTTAAATCCCTCTTTTCTGCTGTACACAATTCAGCTTTTCCTCTACACCTCTAAGGGTATGTCTACACTACGAAATTAGGTCAATTTACTAGAAGTCGATTTTTTAGAAATCGATTTGATTCAGTCGATTCTGTGTGTCCCCACTAAGCGCATTAAGTCAGCGGAGTGCGTCCACAGTACCAAGGCTAGCGTCGACTTTCAGAGTGTTGCACTGTGGTAGCTATCCCACAGTTCCCGCAGTCTCCGCCACCCACTGGAATTCTGGGTTGAGCTCCCAATGTCTGATGGGGCAAAAACATTGTAGTGGGTGGTTCTGGGTACATGTGGTCTGGCCCCCCTCCCTCCGTGAAAGCAATGGCAAAAAATTGTTTCTCGCCTTTTTTCCTGGGTTACCCGTGCAGACAACATACCACGGCAAGCATGGAGCCCACTCAGCTCACTATCACCGTATGTCTCCTGGGTGCTGCTGGCAGACGCAGTACTGCAGTGCTACACAGCAGCATCCCCTTGCCTTGCCTTGCGGACGGCAGACGGTACAATATGACTGTTAACCGTAGTCATCGTTCCATGAGTGCTCCTGGCTGACCTCGGTTAGGTTGGTCGGGGGCGCCTGGGCAGACATGGGTGCTCCTGGCTGGCGTCAGTGAGGTCGGTCGGGGGTGCCTGGGCAGACATGGGTGCTCCTGGCCGTCCTTGGTGAGGTCGGTTGGGGGCGCCTGGACAAAAATGGGAATGACTCCAGGTCATTCTCTTCTTTAAGTTTCGTCTAATGGAGATTCAGTCCTGCCTGGAATATCATGCCAGCTGGAGGCTTCTGCCTCAGGCTGCTCTCCCAGTCGGCAGCATCGTGCGGTCGCACCTACCCCAGTCTACCCTTTGCTCCCATGGCTCATGAAGCCTGGACAGTAGTAAGGAGCAGTTCAACTATAGGCTAAGCAAGTGTATAATGGTGGTAGAATGTGCCTTTGGACGTTTAAAAGCTCGCTGGTGCAGTTTACTGACTCGGTTAGACCTCAGCAAAACCAATATTCCCATTGTTATTACTGCTTGCTGAGTGCTCCACAATATCTGTGACAGTAAGGGGGAGACATTTATGGCGGGGTGGGAGGTTGAGGCAAATCGCCTTGTCACTGATTACATGCAGCCAGACGTCAGGGCGCTTAGAAGAGCGCAGCAGTGCGCGCTGTGCATCAGAGAAGCTTTGAAAACCAGTTTCATGACTGGCCAGGCTATGGTGTGAAAGTTCTGTTTGTTTCTCCTTGATGAAAACCCACCCCCTTGGCTCACTCTACTTCCCTGTAAGCCAACTGCCTTCCCCTCCCCCCTTTGATCTTCGCTTGCAGAGGCAATAAAGTCATTGTTGTTTCAAATTCATCCATTCTTTATTAATTCGTCACTCAAATGGGGGGATAACTGCCAAGGTAACCCGGGGGCGTGGGAGAGGAGGGAAGCACAGGGGTGGGGTAGTTGTAGGGCATGCCCTAGAATGGCATGTAGCTCATCATAGAAGCGGCATGCCTGGGGCTCTGACCCGGAGTGGCCGTTTGCCTCTCTGGTTCTTTGGTAGGCTTGCCTGAGCTCCTTAAGTTTCACGCGGCACTGTTGCGGGTCCCGGTTATAAGCTCTGTCCTTCATGCCCTTGGAAATTTTTTCAAATATTCTGGCATTTTGTCTTTTGGAACAGAGTTTGGATAGCACGGATTTGTCTCCCCATACAGCGATCAGATCCAGTACCTCCCGTTCAGTTCATGCTGGAGCTCTTTTGCGATTCTGGGACTCCATGGTCACTTGTGCTGATGAGCTCTGCATGGTCACCTGTGCTGATCAGCTCGCCACACTGGCCAAACAGGAAACTTGCTAACACCTGAAGACAAAGCTCTTTATGGCTTCAAAACATGTGTTTTATAAACTGGTTGGCATAATAAAAGTTATTCTTGCCAAATTTTAGCCAAAGTAGAAATGGAAACCTAGTGGAAGAGGTAGCAACAAAAACCAATCCATGAACATTTAAAGCGGATTCCAAAATATGCCTCACAGACACTGAGAAGTAAACATACGGAGAACATCCTGAATTTATGATGGAAGAGTGGTCTCAAATTAGCTGTTTTATTTTGATCTGAGCATGAAGAGAGTATCAGAGAACTGATGATCCCTTATAAGCAAGCAATTCATTTTTAAATGAAGCACTGAATATTGGGGGGTGGGAAGGGAAGGAGAAAAGGGGGGCAGAAGGAGTGGAGAGAAAGTGGGGGATGTTAAATGAAATTTTCTGCATTTCATGAGAAATTGCAGATATCAGATTCACCATTCAAAGCATTCTGATTTTTCCAACATTAATTATATCAAATGTAAACTTAACATTTTTAAACGTCTGTAATAAATTAATTCTCTGGATAACTACTATAACACCGATGGATCTCAGCAATTTCATTCACTCAATTCAGAAAGGCAGTTTTGATTTATTTTTAAAATGTGTTTCTGAAACTAGAGAAATGTGACCAAGGGACTGAAAATGGGAGATGAAATTTCTTGCTTCTATGCAGAAGATGGTATCTGGTCCAGGTCAGTAGTGACTGAAAGTCATTACTGTAACAGGTGTGGCCTACAGTAAGTTGGAGTGAGTTTGTGCTCTCAATTCAGATCAGAGTGGAAACTGCCTGCATCACAGAAGCTACTATCGCAATTGGCTTCCAAGTTGGCAGTCTCCACATAAGCATTAAGGAATAAAACAGTCATGGAGATGAAACACAGCTCAATCACTCCTGCAGAAGGATCCAGAAGGTCAACACTGAGACAAGTTTTGTGAACCGTGGTCTTCGGTTCTGAGAAATTCAACATCTTCCACGAGCACTGAAAATCTCAAATAAAATACATCTGGTAGGACATTTAGCTATTTAGGTTCCAATTCAACAAACTTATCTAAGAATGTGCTCTGCTGGATGAAGGCCATTGGCAGCAGAGAGGTTTTGTAAATAGATATCCAAAAGTTAAGTGTGAGCAAAGAGCTCATTATTTTAAATCGTGTTTATTAATCAGCTAAATACTTACAATATTCAATAGCCAGACAGACAACTTCAAGTGCCGTATGTACAATCATAAAATGACTTGAAAATGTTCTGCCACGAATCTCAAACATTAGAGATGGTGAAAACAAATTTACACTGAAGTGTGAGCGTTATATATTCTGATCTATTACTTTTCAAAAGGTTTACTTTAAAATAGATATTACTTTAAAATAGATATCTGCAATGATGTATAGGAACATGACTTTTTATTTACATTAAAAAACATTTACAATTTAACACATACTTTCTACTAATGATTGGCAGTGCATAATATGGTTTGTGATGTCATGTAACACAACCAGAAATACAGGATCTATAGTTTTTGTGATTAAACTACCCATTACATAGCAAACAAACCCTTGTATATTTCTTATGGATGAGCGCTTCAGTAGTTAAATTCCACTGAAATTATTTGAAGTGTTCAAGTTTTAAAAATAATTCACTTATCAGTCTCTCTCATCAGGCCGGGGTAGGTAAGCAGCTGCTTTCAGAACTAATGCCAGTGTTGTTCCTTGCTTGGTAAGTTGATGGTCCCATTCAATCAGGCTGACAGTTTCTCCTCTCCTTGAAAGTGAACCATCGGTTTCCAATGTTAACGCACCTTCTACCCACATGATAATTGATAAACTTCTAGGGTCACAGCTCATTGTTTCTATGGCCCAGAGTGATTTTTAAAGTACGACACAAAATCTATTGACATTTGGATGAAACTGTAAGTGGATATAATAGCTTATTCAACTAATCATCTCTTAGAACACAGTAAAATCATTTGTATTTAGTATTAAAGTACTAGTCAACTATGAGCACTATTTAAAAAAAATCCTCCGTGCAATGTTATGTGATTTTTTTTCCTTTGATGACAAGAAGCATAGTCCCCTAACAAGAATTTTTACATTTAAATTATTCTCTAGAAAATGATTCTGAATTTGGGGCAAATACTTTAGAATGCAAGGTAAAAGCACGCAATTTTTTTTCCACTGTGGTAGCCAACTAGTCACTTGTTGACCTGAAAATGCTGTCTCTAAATTTAGGTATCCAATCCAATTATACAAAAGAGAAAAGCAATCGAGACAGTATAATCGGACACTAAATTTAGCCAAACTATGTGCAAGAACCTCTGCAAATACACAAACAATTTAAAGGAGCAGCAATGTCAGATATGGCCCCAAATATGTCTGACTTTACCATCCTTATAATCTAATAAATATTAGTATTCATTTTAATATTTTAAATATCCCTGCTTTTATGGACTGACTTTATGAATCTTAACCAGATAAGTAATTCTAACTCATGCAAATAGCTCCACTGAGGTCAATTACACTACTTGCACACATAAGGACTGCAGGAAGAGCTCGCTACAATCTACATATCAATGAGAAATTAAAGTAAGGAAAAAACCCATGGTTTTTTAGAACCCTAAAATAGATTTGTACAGAATAAAGTAAGGGAATACAAGTTAATGGAAGAGCCCTGTTTCCACAGCTGTTCTCAAATCACTTACTCTTTTGTATTAAAACAGATAAATAAACAAAGCGTAATCATGCTGACTGTTCTTCATACATTATAAAACATGTTTACATTTTACAATGGCCCTTTAAATTTGACTCTGTGGGTCATAGCAGAATTTAGTAACATTATTGATAATTTTCAATTGTGTAATAGCTAGGAATGTTTGGATATTAAACCACTTTTAACAGTCTCAACCACGCAGTGACCAATCCCATGAAGTGCTGAGCACCTTAACTGCCACTTGACTCATTGGGTTGGGCCCAGAGCAAGTAATAAATACCTCTTAGCATATGTCCAATTCATTTTAATTCAGGAACAGAAGAGCTAAAACCTTCATGCACAAGTGAGATGCAGAAAAAGACATTTGTTTTCCTGATTAATATTTCTCAACACAGAACATGATACACTAAATGTTATACAAAACCTTGTATGGTGTTTATAGCTTCAAAACTTTTTTGTCATCGATAATGTCGATAAATTGCATGTCTCTTAAATTGCAATACATATCACTAGATAACGTCTTCAGCAACCACAGTGTCAAAAATTTGATAGCAAACTTGTTGTTCCATTCCATCTTTGACAGTATAAGACCTGATGAAGCATTCCAACCATGGCAAGTCATCTACAAATCAAAAACAAATTACACATTTTGATAGTATTTCCAGCTTTTATAAGAAAAGTGGAACTTTAACACATAATTCATCTAAAACTAAAAATGGATTTTGAAGTTTCTTATGCACAGAAGGGGTTGATTAGTCTCCACTGAGAAACGCTTCTCCTCTCTGCTGGTAGAGAGAGCCACCTGGGAGGAGGAGGCAGCAGAGTGGGACTTGTATCATTATTCTCCCTCTGTTCTCACCAAAGGTTTTTACTTGGAGAAGATAATGCAGCCTAGGGATATATCTTCTATTCCATGGAACACCCACTGCACTGGGTGGGAGAAGGTCCCCAGGGACAAGGGTGCCTGGGTGCTTTGGACTTGCACTGTGAGGAAACAGGCTCCTAAGGGCCAGAGCTATGGCAAAGACAAACAGTTCTGTGCAGACAGTCCAGTGGAAGCTTCCACTTTGGGCCCCCAGATGAAATGCTCAGAGGAACTCTGTGATGGGATCTTCACGGAGATTTCCTTACCCTGAGTCACTTTCCACAGGGATTTCCTGCAAGAAAGGATACTCCAACTTTGTATGTGTATTCAGTGGAAGAATCCGGCCTAAAGTGAGGGGCTCAGACTGAATTCTCTATTAATTGTCACTATGCTTCTGTTACATTTTAAATAAAGGTGTTTTGGTTAACTTCCATATGAATGTGAATTACACATCTAGCTCTGCCTGGACATGCATGTATACATATAAAACTAAATCTATGCCAGCATGAGAGATCAGCTGCACACCCTCATTACCATTGTAGGGACTGAATTATTACTTCTGTTTCCAAAGGCCCTTCTTTTAAAAAGGACAAACCAAACATATTACACTAAACAAAAGTAAGTAACAATTTCCTTACAATTCTATAGTATTGAATTTGGTCTGTGTTCTCATCATATTTATAATAAATAAATGGTGAATTCAACATAACTTTACATATATAGTAGAAGATTACAAAAAGCTGACCTAGTTTTGTTCCTGGAGGACAAAGTATATTCATGATCATTTCCATCTTCTCCTGAAGAAGACTACTGGTAAGGACTTCGGAGGCAGGAATCTGGAAAAACTTTTCCTGAGGAAAGTGGAAGGGTTTGAGGAGAAAAGACGACAAAAATAAATCAGGTGTCATTAGTTAGTGTCATTTTAGCAGGCTCTTGAATCTTATGAAGAGACTAAAATGACAAAAGGGAGCAATATATTCAGTTCAGTGTTTTTAAAATAATCCAGATACAGCTAGAAACAAACCAGAGCATGCATGAGTAGGGTATTAACCCTGAGACATGTAGTATGGTCAATGACTTAGACCACCAAAAAAGTGCATTAATGCCTTACTAATACACATACTGCATGAAGATAAATCCATTAAAGATCATGAGGTACTCAAACACTATTAGAGCTGAGTGAATAATAGATTTTTCAATTGGCAGGGGGCTGAACCGAAAAATGTGAAAAAACAAATTGGTTTGATTCAAACTGAAATTCAGTTTTTCTTTTTTCCCCCCTGTTTTGAATCAATTGAAATGTTTTAGGTTGACACGAAATGATTACTTTTTTCATTTTTTGTGTTGATTCAGTCAGCTTTGGATGTTTTTCACCATTTTGCGTGGGTTTCTTTTAATTGGACAAAATTTAAAAATGGAACATCATTTCACAATGAAAAGTCAAAACAATATTTCAAAATTTTCTAAATAAAACATTTTGAAACAAAGTCAAAACAATGTTTTAAAATGGTTGACATGAAACATTTTGACTTTTTGAAAAAACATTTTTCATTTTTTTTTAGGCAAAACTTTTTGACAAATTAGTCACAAATTTGTGAATAGTTTCAGAGACCCCAAAATAAATTTTTTTTGTGTGTGGAAAAAATAACACCCCCCCCTCCATTGCCCAGCTCTAGATACTACAGTTATGGGGGTCATATAAGTACAATAGACAGACAGACAGAAATTACAGACAGGATTGTGCCATCCTTATTTAAATTCAACCTTACCACTCAAATAGTCCATTGCTATTAATGGAAATCCTGAGGAGTAAGATATCACTAAACAGGAGGATGGGTGTCGGAATCTGAACCTATGCAAGTAGAACTCTCGTTTTGAATTTCATTCTTCAGTATGAAAAGAGACATGGGTGGGTTTTACACAATTTATCTTCCCACTATAAAAAGTAGCCCAAGTAGACGATGAAATAAAACAGTAGGGGAACTGTATAACGCCTATTCCCAACAATTTTCACTACAACATAATTATTTTAACATAACTTTGACCAGACTTTCATTTTGTTCCTCTTTCCCCCACATTTCTTGGCCAATCTTGACTCTCTCTCCCTGGAGCCCAGCTGACCTGTCACCTAGCAAAATGGGTTCCTTTCTGGTCGACCTCTAGATGGCACTATAATATAACTGTTAAATAACAACTGTTTATGGCAAAACAGACACATTTTCAACTCACACTTTAATTTTTCCTGACTCTTCTCCCCAGCTCCTTTTACTTAGACTATCAGGTTAAGAAAATGAACTGGGAGCGTTACTATATAAATCTGACTGGAAGATAGTTTAAAGTTACACTTCAAAGCAACCAGCTTCTTCTCAAGCACTCCTGGAGCACCTTAGTCTGGGCAGAAGAAAGTGGCAGTTTCCTTTTGAAGTGCAGGTTACACTTCAAAAGAAAACTGCCTTTTCCCCCTGCAACTCAGTTGTAGCAGTCAACAGCTCCCCCAGATTAGTTTCTCAATTTAAAAGAACAGCTTTCAAAGAAGGGGAGAGGGGCAGTGGAAAGGAAAAAAGAGAAGAAAGTGGGGATTGCTGGGCTTCAGCTTCCTTTGCAGCTAAAGGCCTTCATATTTTAAGAGAAGAGCCTTTTAACCTGTTATACAGAACGTGTTAAAGAAAAGAAAAGGGAAAACATTTCCCCCTTATTGTTACTTGACACAGTGGGTAAAAATATACGTATATATTAATTTGTATGTATTTGAGGTCAGGCTATCCTAAGCTGTGAAACACAGGGACCAAAAAGCCCAACTGGCTTTAGATAATTCCAAAGCTGCAGTGTAATATATTACAAATGTAATGTTATATTAGATTAGTATTATCAGCATCTATTCATCTTATCAAAGCCCTCATACTTCTTAACATTTACATTCCTACCTGAAATTATCAGCAGGTATGCAACAACCAAAAGGACAACTATATAAATGAAACATGAAGACCCAGCTACTCAAAATCTAGGACATGCAGAGTACTCACAACTAATTTAAATTTGCCATCATGAATGTATGAAATAGGATCTTCCATTACTTCCACAAAGTTATACATCTATTACATATGCATATGAAAAATAATACTTCACATTTACATAGCACTTTAGAATCATTTAGTTAATCCCTCACATTCCCATGGGCAGGCCAATATTATTTCTATTTTAGAAAATTGGGAAAGGGAGACATGTAATTTAAGCAAAGTGTGTAAAGTCACAAAGAGTGAATGTATAATCTTATGTTAAATGTGGAGACCAAGTGTCTAGGTACGGCAAACAATAATCTTTCTGGGGGCAGGGACTAACATTTATTTGGAGGTTAGCTAAATACAACCTAGAAGGCACTAGTCAGTCCATGACAAGCAAGAGCCCACATTACCCAGACCTTTAGATCAAAAAACTAGATTTAGAGAATGGACAGCTATATGGCTTTGGCTGGAATCTATCCAGTAAGGAAACAGAATTGTCAGAGTAGTCATAAAATCCTGAGCTAACCTGCACAAAAAGTCATTCTCAATGACTCTCAATCATCACATCAAAAGCAATCAGACAGGGTGTTTTAACACCATGACAGAGAGAAACTCAGCCAGCTCAGGCAGGGACTTTGTGGAAACACAGAGTGCTGAATACCCCTGTGACATATTGTACTTCAAAATTGCATCTTGTACCCCCCATATTCACCACTTGTGCATGGTTATGATATTTTGTACAAAGAATGCCCTGTAAGGTATCCTATGAAAACTCATGATTTGCTGAAACTCATTGTTCTGTCAAAATATGTATATCATCATTGTATATGGTGTTATGAGATTTTGCTACATGGTTGTTACTGAAATATGTTGAGAGTCTAGGCGATGCCGATAGCAAGCTCTTCAATGGCAACAAAGGGGCTAACCCACACCCAGATGTGTGTTAAGCAACCCTCACTAGCCGTTGACCAGCAGGGGAATTGCAAACAAGAGATTTACAATTCAATAAGAGACAATTGCTCAAGCTCTACACAATGGGGATTGCTTAACTCAGTGACTCAGCAAGGTATCAGGACAGGTGATGCTTGACACCATGTTTGAGTCAGTATTTTTCCAGGAATATGAACTGAGCATATAAAATAAGGGACAGTGGTATCAAGAGTCTGCCTCTTTCCGCCCCACCTACTCTGAAGGCAACAAGACTTTGGCAGAAAAGACTCCGAACTGGGAAATTGGTTCCAGGCTGAGCAGGGAATTCAGCCTGTGTATTAAGAACTGTGAACTGCTTGCAACTCCAGAGTAGGGTGAGAAAAACTGCTTGATTCAACTCTTGCTTAGTTTGATAAAGTTTATGATTTAAACTTAAATTTTACCTTTTATTTCTTATGTAACCAACTCTGACCTCTATGCCTACCACTTATTATCGCTTAAAATCTTTTTGTAGTTAATAAACTTATTTTAATCTTTTATCTTTATCAGTGAGTTTGTCTAAAGAACTTGGGGAATCCGCTCAGATTACAAAGGCTGGGGCACGTCCACTATCCTTTGAAGGAGTGGTGAATTAATTAATGAGCTTACAATGCTCAAGACCTTCTTGATCAGTGCAAGATGGTACATTTCTGGGGTGCAAGGCTGGGGCTGGAGGGAATTTGCTGGCGTCTCCCTGTGTATAGTTCATGACAGGCTGTGAGATCCTGCATGTAACTTTGGGTGTGCCTTCATATGCTAATGGCTGTGTGAGAGCAAAGCCAGAAGGGGCTGCTAGTCACTAGCAGAGCAGTGTAAGAGTACCATGATCCAGAGAGTTAAAGGGAACACAGCAATTCCACAGTCCAGGTTGTGCCCTGGTGTGTGTGTGTGTGGGGGGTCACATCCCCCACTCCAGTTCCTCTCTTCAGTCCATTTTAAGACTTGAACACACATTTTTCTCCCATTTTACCTTTTATCTGATATTGACCTAAACAGCATTTTCACCAGTGGATAGTGCTAATAATTTGTACATTCATTATAATAGTTTGTTTTAAAACACTGGATATGACAAAGAGAATGCACAAATTCATATACACATGCAAACATCTCTGAGACCATACTTAACAAGAACCATCATCTTTTTACTCTCTGTTTACTTACATAGTCAAAGAGGTATGCATCCAGTGCTCCTGTGCCATCATCAAGTGTAAACTTCATAACAAAGACATATTGGAGTGGCTCAATACCTAAAACTAGTGTGGGAAAAATATTTTGCTTTAGGTACTGAATATTCAAGACAAAATTATCACAACACAAGGTAATTGAAATGACTTGCTTTTAATTATGTGACTTATTGTACGATTATAATTTTAAAATATAATCAGATACTTGGACAGGTGGAGGTTGTGGATTTATAATTAGAGCTGTGCGAATAACAGATTTTGCAGTTCAACACTGAACCGAAAACTAAACAACAAAATCTTTTCAGGTTGACCTGAAACAAAACATTTCTGAGGGTTTTTTTAAGCAAACAATGGAAATGTTTCATTCAACCTAAAACCAGACATTTTGTTTTGATTTCAAGGTTTTTATATTTATATAAAATTGAGGGAAATTCCAAAACAAAATGCATTTCTGAAATGAAAAGTTGTTTTTTCGTCTCTCTCCTCCCACCAATACAAAAAATTAACCAAAATCTACTTGAATTTGCTAATTGTTTTGGTTGAAGCAAATCTGCATTTTTTCAGTGAAACATGTATTTTCACTAAAAATTTCACATAGCTCTATATATAGGATTCATGACAATGTTATTATACACTAAGTGAAAACATTTTGTGTTGCAGGTAAAATGAGATGCTCAGAAAGACTGATGTATAGAGTGCCACTTTAGAATGGAAATTCAGTTTTGCTCAAGAGTTTAGAAAAATACAGAAAATGCTCTAAAGCAGTGGTTCTCAAAGCCGGTCCGCCGCTTGTTCAGGGAAAGCCGCTGGCGGGCCGGGCTGGTTTGTTTACCTGCCGCGTTCGCAGATTTGGCCGATCGCGGCCAGTTCACCGCTCCGGGCCAATGGGGGATGCGGGAAGCAGCAGGGATGTGCTGGCCGCCCTTCCCGCAGCCCCCATTAGCCTGGAGCGGCAAACCGCGGCCAGTGGGCGCTGCGATCGGCCGAACCTATGAACATGGCAGGTAAACAAACCGGTCCGACCCGGCCTACCAGGGGCTTTCCCTGAACAAGCGGCGGACCGACTTTGAGAACCACTGCTCTAAAGTACCTCTTTTCTCTTTAGTAAAAATGTTGCAAATGTTTGCATACATCCTAACTTCTGACTATGTGGTAGGATCTCTTTCTGCCTGATCTTCCACTGAAATCAGTGAGAGTTTTCCTTTGGTTCAATGATAACAGTATCGTGTTCTAAACTAACATACGGCAATATATTTGGTGAAATATATTATCTATGGGAAAACAATTTATTCCATATGATGTAGTTAAAATTTCTGGGCAAGTTCTACTCAAATAAAAAAGCAGCCTGACTGGTACTCTGAAATTAACTAAAACCATCTGTGAAAATTCAATGGCTAGGTACAGTCTCCCACTGATATTAACTATGTCATCTGTCAAACAAAAAAGATTCAAAACTATGTACATAATGTATATAATTATTGCAACTACTTACCAATCATACTCTCTCCTGGCTATCTTTAATTACGAGTCTGTGTATGGTTTATATTTTGAATACTGCTTGAGATTCCTAGTAGGGTTCTGCAGGGGGCCTGTCCAAGGTCTGGTCCTATTTAATATTTTCATTAATGACTTCAATAATGGAGTGAAAAGTGTGCTTGTAAAATCTGTGGATGACACTAAACTGGGAGGGGTTGCTAGCACTTTGGAGGGCAGAACTGGAATTCAAAATGACCTTGACAAATTGGAAAATTGGTCTGAAATCAACAAGATGAAATTCAGCAAAAGACAAGTGGAAAGTACTACACTTGGGAATGAAAAACCAAAGGCACAACTACAAAACAGGGAATAACTGGCTAAGGAGTAGCACTGCAGAAATATGGGGGTTAAAGTGGAGTCTGGATCTGGGGGTTTAAGTGAATCACAAACTGAATATGAGTCAACGTGATGCAATTGTGAAAAAGGCTAATATTTTGGGGTGTATAAACAGGAATATCATATGTAGTAAGACATGAGAGGTAATTGTCCTGCTCCACTTGGCACTGGTGAAGACTCAACTGGAGTACTGAGTCCAGTTCTGGGTGCCACACTTTAAGAAATATGTGGCACTGGAGAGTCCAGAAACAAAAATGATAAAATGTTTAGAAAACCTGACATATGAGGAAAGGTTAAAAAAAATGGGCATGTTAATTTTGAGAGGAGAATACTGAGGAGGGACCTGGTAACAGTCTTCAACTATGCTAAGGGCTGTTACAAAGAGGATGGTGATCAACTGTTCTCCAGATCCACTGAAGACAGGACAAGAAGTAATGAGCTTCCTCTGCAGAAAAGGAAATTTAGCTTAGATATTACAAAAAAAATTGCACTGGAATAAGCTTCCAAGGAAAGTTAAAGAATCCCTGTTATTGGAGGTTTTTAAGAACAGGTTAGACAAACACTTGTCAGGGATGGTCTAGGTTTAGTTGGTCCTGCCTCAGCACAGAGGGCTGGACTAGATAACCTCTCGAGGTTCCTTCCAGTCATACATTTCTATTATTCTGATTCTATGCGCAAATGATTTATAATCAGTTAAAACTAGAAATATATTCACATATTTTATCAATTTGTTTTTAAAAGTAAGTAAAAAATAACTGCTTGCAATATATGTTTGAAATTATGTGAGAATAGACATCTCTACAGAAACACTGTTGAAGTTTCTTCCAAGAAAAAGGTGGATGACCTGTTTACATATCACTTATTCAGTTTCTCCTGATGATTCCAGACTAGATCACTTTCAGGAAATTTTGTTTAGTAAGAGTTTAGACTCCATTAAAAGGAGTCCACAATTGTAAAATAGGGAAGACTTTGCACTTTGGACTCGTAAGAGCCCATAGATATTTGAATATAAACAACTGATGCTTCTTAACACACTTCTTGCCTTATGAACCTTCATATTTTTCATGTGAACCTTCATATTTTTCAAATGAACTCAGAAATTCTTATGGAAATATTAGTTATATATTATATGCATTACTCTTGTATTACAGACATTTATATATCTTCCCATTTTATATCTGTGCTATCTTAAATTAAACAATTCCGGGAAAAAAATTTAAATAGTTGATCAAGTATTTACCTATAAAAAAAGAAATGTACTCCATGGTACTTTGGGTAGTCCTACACTGTTTATGCTGCCATGATCCAACCACTCAGTGACTAAAATGTCAGGGCAGTACATTCTGAAAGCAAAGGGTTCAATCTAACCAAACCAAAGCTATTTATTTGGCCAAACAAAATTGGTTTTCATGCAGTAGCCACATTGGTATGTTGCTGAATTATGCTGTGAGGAATTACAAATCTCCCAACCACTGCTTTTATTTAATTTGTTGGAAAGCTTTCATTTAATGAATTTAGTTTTTTTTATTTGGGGGGGGAAAGTACATTTCTAATGAACACAATTTGATACTGTAAATTATGTGTTAGCTTACATTTATTAATACAGAATAAACATGAGAGGATATTTGTGAGACACATCATGCTTCTGCAGTAGTTTGTATTCTTTAATAAAATCAGTCAGACTTAGATACTGCTTGAGATTGCAAATCCTTATTAGGATGTGAACTGATTTAAAATAATTAAATTTAGAAACAGTTCAAACCGTTATCTTCTTTACCCATTGTATTTCCCAGGGCTCTATTTTCTTTCCATCAGTTGATGAGACTACCTAAAGCAACACAAGGAATAGATAGGGAGATTTTCAAAAGCAGAAAGGAGAATTAGGGGCTCAAACCCTTTTGACTTGGGCGATTAACTCTTCACCAATTCCCTGGGTTATGTAGTAGGCTAGTGTTTATGTCCTCTAATGGTAGTGTTTACAAAAGATACAAACCTTACTATCACTCACAGCTAAGGAAGAGTCACATTTGGCTCAAGTGGAAGACTTGTGAGTGGTACAAATTTTATTCCTGATGCTACATATTTGTGTATAGCTCACAATAGACATCTATAAGTATGTAACCAAAGATTCGTTACACCTGCACTATCTTAATTGTTAAAAATGCCACCTAATGCAGAATAAACACTAAACAATGATCTCACATTCTGACAGGTAAAAAGTTTTTCAGTTCGTCTTTAATATAATATTTTAAAAAGATAATCATATATTTAACTTCAGCCCACAAAATGCAAATACATATATTTGCATATCCATAGGATATATAAAGATCTAAGCAAAAGTGTAATCCATTCAGTGAGACAATTTGTATCTACCTTAAGAATCAAGGCACAATCTATTTCAGGTCATAATGATATTAGCTAACCTCGTGCTATTTCAGTTGGCTCCCACGATGGTTCTTCTTCTGCAAGGGAACTGAGACTCTGGATAGTCTTCTGATTTGAACACTGTTTGCACCTGACATTTAAAATAAAATGCTGACAGTGTACAGACTTCAAGGTGATGAACTATTCGCTTTTTCATTCTGCGCCAAACAAGTTTACAGGTCTGTCGCATCTTACGCTGGTGTTACGTTCCGCAGTCAGCGCGTAAAGCGAAAATTGTGTATAGTCAAAATTACATTGAGTGTAATGGCAGGCGGAATCGCCCGCACTACAGCTACAGTATTAAAATTGTTATTTTTCTCTTTCTGTTTTTGCCGACCGCATAAAGCTGAAATCGTGCATGTTAAATGCGCGTAAGATGTGACAAACCTGTATTCAAATAAAGTTACTCAGTGGGGATGCAAACCGCCTCCACTATGAAAAGATCCACAGTTGACAAATCAGATTTTTTAAGGCGGAGAAGGTTCATTCAACATCTAAAGTACTAAACCACATTAATGCTCCTTATGAATCACCAGCTACAAAAAGTAAGTTATTTTGACCCATGAAAGAGCCTAATTGAATAACAAAGGCTAACTGTACACCAATACCAACTGAGCACATATTCGTACATTAGCACTTTTTGTGGTTTAACAATACATACAAAGTGCCATTTTGTAAGAGCAGTAATAAATCTGAAACTCTACTACCTATTAAAAACACAATAGGATTATACGATTATTAGTATAGGAATTTGTCTTAACCTGTGCCTAAAATATTGTAATTATAAGTTATTAAAAGAACCTCTTCTTTTTATTCCTGGAGTACTAATGTATCATCATCAAACTTTTACAGGATGTAAGACAGCAACTAAAATTCTGTAAGTGGATAAAAATATCTTACGTTGAGAGATGTCCATATAAAGTTGTTTTCTTTTGCCCCAAGAAACAAAGTTACGGTAGCATTATTCTGCCCTCAAAATAAGCTTCTGTGCTAATATGTTACATTTGTAACATAAAATTGACATTTATTATCTTTAAAATCAGCTTTAAAAGCAAATTTGTCATGTAGAATCAGTGGACCTAATTCTGCTCCCACTTACACTGGTGTGAAGCAGATATCAATAAAGTCACTCCAGTTTTACCGTGGAGTAAATTATAGCAGAATTTGGTTTAATACGTTGCAGGAAAATAATTCATACCTTTTAAATATGTTACATAGAATATGTGGCATTCAAAGTTAGGACAACTACACGGGCAATAAGATAATACCCAAACATTCTACATAGATTAAATGTAAGACCGTTAATGACAATTGCAAAGGCTGAGATTTTAAATGTACAGACGTCAGGGAATTCAAGGATAGTCCCTACACTAATCATACCTTGATGCATATTTGATATTACTGTAAAGGTCTTAACTTGTTGTGCTTTGATAAGTACACACAAGTGAGACTTTGAAACATCATAAACCTTCAAGTTTCCTAAATGAGCTCCCAAGTTTGGAGGCCTTTGTGCCTACCATTATTCAAGGTGCTGGCTATGGGATGGGCTTCTCTTTGAGACAAACTTTGGGAGCTTTCATTACAAAAGAGAATCACAAACCTTCTGAATAAGGGAAACTATCATGTACAGGCCATCATTTGGTCTGCACAGTAGACTCAACCACCTCTGCAAGGGACACATCCATACTCATGCAAAGAGGGCAACAAGGATACAAGCTGCCATCAGGCCAAATGCAAAACTACTGCCCCTGCTCCTTTGGACCTAACTAGGTTTACTGCCTGAAGAAGATCTCAAAACCTGTCCTGGGGCAAAAAAGCTAGGGCTCTTGTCATATCTAAGGTGGCTCCTAGGAAGGTGAAAGACTGTGTAGGAACCAGTGTGATTTTTCAATGTTTACAGTAAAACCCAAAGATTTAAAGAGGGAAAATATCTCCTGTAGGGCAGAGTTATAAGACTGGGCTCTTATGAGACAGACATCTAGGAACAAGGAAACACTTGCAGGCCCCATCTACGAAGTTGAGCTGCCAAACAGTTAGTGATCACATGGGGCATGCTGAAAGCTCAAAGAGTGGTACTTTGTACTGGTGATGACCTGTGCCCAGCAGGAACCTAAGGTATATCACCAATGCCTTAGCCTCAATGAGGCATGTAAGTAGACATCTCTTGATGGCCAAGAGCTTTTCTATTTTTTAATGCAGAAAAAACTGATAAGTTCAAATAACCATCTTTTCATACCATCAAGCAGAGGCTGTAGCACATCATTTAAAGTGCATAGGAGGGCATATATGCATACAGTCAAGCACTGACACCTCTCGCAGCCTGACCTTCCTGGCCCATGAACTCTTATACCCACCGTTTCCTAGAAGCCTGGACCCTTGAGGAAACCCTCCTACCCCTCGCTACCATGCAAAGAATTATAGGAAATTCTGTGGGCTGAGAATAAGCTTTTTTTAACCTAATGGGGTAATTAAAAAAAAAAAAAAAAAAAAAAGCTGTCAACTCCTGAAAACAGAAGTGTATAATGTAAGTTTCTTTTCTCTTAACTATAGTGGTGGAAGCATAAGTTTTATGTTCAGGCTCCGGATCAATGTCTTCTTCTTCCATACAATTTTAATTTTTGCAATTGTCATGGACAACTCTTTTCAAGAACAAACTTTAGAAGGTAAAGTTATACCTGTTTGCAATTGACATTGGAATTTAAGTTATTGAAACAAACTAACTTTCTATACATCTATTAATTGCAACCACTTCTAAACTATTAAGACTTTTTTTTTAAACCTACCCATAATGCCATATTTTCCCTTGCAAAAGGAAGGGAGCTGAAAGGTCTAGTAACTCAAGATCTTCTTTCGTTGATCTCACAGGTATAATACATTTAAATCTTCTTGAAAGTTTTCTGATTTCTTTTAGCGTCCCCCCTGTTAAAAGCAGAAAAAAAATGTTTTCTTAATTGTATTTAATGCTAAATTACTTGATTAATCTTTCTTTGCCTATTGGATATCCATTTCAGCATCTGTAATTCATCACTATATGCAGGCCAGTGTTGATGGAACTCCTTAATGTATTGCATGTGTTAAAAGTATAGGAACAACCACACAAAATTTTAAGTGACTCATCACTTCATGCAAAGACAGCAAAATGTTAACACAACCACAAGTGTTACATGTGCAATCAAAGTTGTAAGTAACCATAACATATGTTTTAAATATATTTCATAACAACAATAGTAGCTAACAAGATAGCAGACCTTAAAGTAACTTTATTCGGGTTACACTTTGCTTTTTCTTTCACTACATTTCCAGCAATTTTAGTGGCTGCTATCTTGAGAACAACCAGAACTAGAATACGTTTTATTTCACTAGAAAACAGCTTGACATTCCAGCTTTTAAGTGGTAGAAAACATTACATTTTAGCTAGCAATATGAGAACAAGTAGCTGTTAAAACAGCATCAGAACTGAAGTGAGGGGGAAAATGCAACACAGTAGTAAACATAATAATATGATTTTAAGTACTACTTGGTAACTTACCAAAACTAGAAATGAATGCTTTATATTACTGGAGAAGCTACCTGAGTTTAGTACGGGGTGAGCAAACTTTTTGGCTTGAGGGCCACATTTGGGTATAGAAATTGTATGCTGGGCCATGAATGCTCACAAAATTGGGGGTTGGGGTGCAAGAGGGGGTGAGGGCTTTGGGGTGGGGCCAGAAATGAGGAGTTCAGGGTGTGGGAGGGGGCTCCGGACTGGGGGTGCAGGCTCTGGAGGGGGGCTGGGGATGAGGGGTTTGGGGTGCAGGAGGGTGCTCCAGGCTGGGACTGAGGAGTTTAGAGGGTGGGAGGGGGATTAGGGCAGGGGCGTGGCCATGGTTCCTGGCCAATGGGAGCTGAGGGGGACAGTGCTTGGGGTGGGGGCAGCATGTGGAGCCCCCTGGCCCTGGCTGCCCCTACGCATAGGAGCCGGAGCGGGGACATGCTGCACCTTCTAGGAGCCGCACAAAGCCCCTGACCCCGCTCCCCGGCTGCGCATGGAGTGGAGCAAGAGCCCCAGACCCCACTCCCCGGCGGGAACTTGATGCGCCGTAGTTTGCCCACCAGCCACAGTTTGCCCAGCCTGGTCTAGTATCATAAACATGCATTTTATCCCTTAGAGATACAGGGATGTCATTTCTTAACGTGATCATAGGTCCCTCAATCACAGCAGTGCTTGTTTGATATGGTTGCTGGATTGAATCTAGAAACACTCTGACCTCAGACCAGTGTAACTGTGTTTCCTTGTAATTTCAAGAACCAGTTTGATACACTTAACCCTGTAATTATTGTTAAGCACCTAATAACCACTAGTTTTTGGCTAAATAACTTTTGAACTAATTAGTTCCTGAATGGATAATAGGAAAGAAATGTATGAGTGAATTTTCTGAAATAAGTAACTTTCTGCAAAAACAACTTTAGCTTAAATTAGATTTAAGATCTTACAAAAGCATTATTATAGGAAGTATGGCTTTGTCTCATATATTTTATTATTATTATTACCGTTATTTATCATGCAGGAGTGACTAGAGAAGCCAACCAGATCAGGGCCCCACTATGCTAGGCACTGTACAAATACATTGTAAGAGACAGTACCTATCTAAGGTTTAACCATAAAAGATGAATAAATCTTGGGAGGGGAATAGAGGCACAGAGACATGAAGTGACTTGCTCAAGGTTACATAGCAGAGCCAAGAATACAGTCCAGTCCACTGCCATAGCAACAACCTCTTCAGAACACAATGCTTGAAATGTTATGGTCAGACGAAGGATTTAAATCATGCGTTAAGCATAAAACTCAGTACAGCCTTAACTATGGAACCACTGGGATGCCTCCATAATTTAAAGGTATTTGGAATTAAAGGTATTTGGAATATAAAGTCAATCTAGACAATGATTTTAGTGTACTAACAAATCAACATCAACAAATTTGTCAGATGTAACTTGAAATGAATCAGAGTGAATTTACTGGATAAAAATGGAAGTAAATGAATAGTACATATTAATCTAAATGTAATCAATATCTTAAACTCCACCTTTTTTAAGGTTTGCTACAAATTAGTTTTATTTATGTTCATTAAAAGTTGTTTAAATAAAGGCTGACCTAGTAGTGGATCTGTTTCCTGGATTTAGCTCTATCTCAACTCTCAGCTCAACAGAGGCAAAAAAAAAAAAAAATCCTGTGGAAGTAAAGTAACATGGCTCAGCATCTGGTTTCTGGGGAAGGGAGGATCTCATACTGTACTAAAGCAAGCTGCTTATGCAACACCAAGAGTAATATTTAGATCTACTTGGCCAGAAGAATAGCTGCTGTTGTGTGTATATGGAGAAATTAAGGAAGGATGTATCTGGGAACACACACAAAATTCCTCCCAGAACTTGTAAATGAAAAAAGTAAAAAGCCCAAATTCTGAGAGTAGCCATCTTTTTTAGACACGTTCCATTATCAATATTCGGAAGGAGAAAATGAACTGAAATACTGGTCAGCTAAAGTTTCTTTTAGTAAATATATGAAGATTTACAATTGTGTCTTTCACTTCCACTCCACATGCTCTCTCTCAAACATTCAGCTGCTGGGGCTTTAATATCTTCCAATGATTTGCAGAGCAAGGTATATTGTTTGGTTATTTTAGGAGAAAAAAAAACAGACACAGAACTGGGGAGACAGGGCTTTTACAAAGGAAGAAAATTATATCAACATATTGAAGGATTTGGGGACACACCACAAAGCAGACTACTGTTGAAACTAGTCAGATAATAAACTAAGTAGCAAACAGAAGGGGCTTTGTCATTAACCCTAATGATCTGTCCATGGAAAGGGCCAACTGACTCACCCTTGCCCTTCCACATTGATCCACTTGGATACTGTGCCCTTGTTTTAAACTCAGAATGTGAAGCTGTGCAAAAATTTCTTACCTATATTCTATTCAAACATCCTTATTTATATCTTTACCTACATTGCTTTGTTTAAAGTTAGGTGGCTTTTTTTCTCTCCCCCTAAAAAGCAATCAGATAAAAAGCACACTGCTTCAGCTTTATTTATGTGACACAACACTGACATCCAGAGGCTGACAAAGTATATAGTGGGTTTGCATTATCAGAAGCCTTTAATTTATCCAGCCACGTTTGAATATTTTTGGTAAGACTGCAATCACCATTCCAAACCTACCTAAAAGCCCAGCTGGAGACAGTACATTTTTTAAAAAACTGCATCATCAATAAGCTTCTTGGTTTGGATTTATCAGATACAAAGGTATCTTTCCTGTCTGGTTTACAGAAATCCAAACCCACTATTTTTGCAATAAATTTTATCTGAAAACTTCAGAGACTCAACCAACCACCTCTAACCCTAAAATTCTAATGGATTTTACCATCACTTAAAGAGGATTCTAATATGCATATGCTTGTTTTTAAATACAACTCACAAACTAACTTTTTGTTTTTAAATCAGAGATATTTAAATCCTAAATTTCTAGTGGTAAAGTCCACTGCGCCATCCTAGGTGGTATAACTGTAATATAATTATCTTACCTTGTACCATAATCAAAGTATCTTCTGGCTCCTGAAGCAGCTCATCATGTTTTACAAAATGAACAGCTATTTTTCTTTGCCCCTGATTTTCTGTATCCCACACTTCAGAATCATACCACAATGAATTATGTACTTCTGGATTTGGAGCTGAAGCTGCACAGTCTCTTAATATTAAGTCAAAATCATCTCCATCTGGAACTTCTTGCCTAAAACATTTTAGAAAGCAATAGGTAAATAGTAGCAGCTTCTCTTTCAATAGTCTAGTAGCTGAAATGCAGTACTTTAAACAAACAAGATATTGAAATATTATTATAACAGCAGCATATACAGGAAAATTCACCTTTCCACACTGATCTTTGACAAAAGATAATATATAACAAGTTGTAGCAATTTAAGGGTTTGATGGTGCACAGCAAAGGTGTGGAGTGTTGTGCATATAAGCTCAAGGAAAACTAGTCCTGCATGAATGAGCCTGCTGCTGCATGCCAAGAAAGCTAATCCTGTCTATCAGCAGGGGTAAAGCCTAATACCTTCATCCAAGCCCACACTGAAATCAACAGAAAGATTCCCACTGACTTCACTTGGCTTTGGAATAGGCCCTAAAATGGTCACATAGCTACATGTCTCTTTAGCGTTGAAACCCAGATTATCCAACTCTATTTTACCATGCATTCTGCAAAAAAAAGAAAACAAGAGCAGCAGCTGTTTGAGACCATTTTCCACTGCAAGACAATACCTTACTTTGTGCCACACATAACCACTGTTTGCCCTTGTGCTGGAGTGCAAACACATTGCATTCCTTGCTCTGCATGGTGGAATAGATTGCAGGATCAACCCAAGGTATAAGTGTAATTAGGAACACAAAGATATTGGATTGCTTATGAAATTTTAACAGCAAATGTTCTGGCACACTTTCTGTTCGGGGGGAAAAGCCTTATTGGCTTTGAGTGGAATAGCAACAAGGAGACACGAAACATCATTACAATGAAAAAAAAGTTTTTTTGTTTTTTTTTAAGGATGTCAGAAACTCAGAATATCTCTATTTAAAAAAGCATTTACCCACACCAATTCCTGCTCCCAAAGAAATCAAGGGCAAAACTCCAACCAGAGCATGACTGTACTGCATGCAAGAGTATTCACTAACTGTGTCTATTTTTTTCTTCTATTGACATTTGTACCCAATGTATTTATTTATTCATTTGCTACATGATTTTTAATTTTTAAGAACAAAGTTGTAGTCCCTGTACTCTGTGAGTGTGTGTGTGTAATTCTTGTAGTCTAGTCAGGAATTTGCATTTCACAGGAATTCCATTTTTTCAAAAGCATTTCATTCTGAATTGGAACAAATTATCAAATTTTGAAATTTTCTCACCAAACAAAATTTTTCAAACTTTTTTGTTTTGGGTCAATCAAAACATTTTGGTTTTAAATTTTTCATTTTTTAAAATATTTTATTTCAAATAAAATAAAAATATAAAAATAAAATTAAATATGAAATAAAATTTTGAAATGAAAAGTAACTGAAATGAAAAGCAAAATGTTCTGACTTTACTGAAATGCTTCAATTTTTTAAAAACAGTATTTTGTCAAAAGTGACGTTCCAATGGAACGTTTTGATTTTGATGTATCAGCATTTTCCTATTAAAAAAGTTCTATACAATTTTTGACAGTGCTACTCAAATGAAGAACGCTCTTTTTTTTAAACCAGTAACAGCTTTAATTATTAATTGTAAAATATAGATGTCTAATAAAGGACAATGTCATTATATTGTTAGAACTGAAGTGTACCATGGATTATTAAAATAGGGTTACCATATGTCCTCTTTTTCCTGGACATGTCCGGCTTTTCGGCAGTCAAATCCCCGTCCGGGGGGAATTGCCAAAAAGCTGAACATGTCCGTGCGCCGCCGGAGCCCGGGAGGGGAAGTGCCCGTCTGGGGGCGCAGGGTCCGGAGGAATAGGGGCTGCCCAAAGCCCGAGCGCTACCAGCTTCATGGTTTGCCGGGCAGCCTCCAGACCCTGCGCCACCGGCTGGGTGCTTCCCCTCCCGGGCTCCAGCTGCGCTGGGGAAGCGCCAGCCAGGGGCGCAGGGTCTGGGGGCTGCCCGGCAAACCCTGAAGCCGGTAGCCCTGGGGCAGCCCTTTCCCCCTGGCTGGCAGTGGGAGGGAGGAGGGGGCGGAGTTAGGGTGGGGAAGGGTCGGAGTTGGGGCGGGGCTAAGGGTGGGGAAATGGGCGGGGCCAGGGCCCATGGAGGGTCCTCTTTTTTTATTTATTAGATATGGTAACCCTAATTAAAATAAAGCTCATTCATTGAAGACTTCACTAACTCAGCCAGAGGTATGGGCCTACTACAGAAGGGGGTAGTTGAGGCTGAGATCAGACTAGATTATCATTTTGACCCCTTCTGGCCTTAAAGTCTATGATAATAATACTTAGCTCTCATATAGCACTTTTCATCAGTAGATCTCAAAGCAAATCACAATCTTTAATGTATTTATCCTCACAACAGCACTTTGAGGTAGGGAAGTGCTATTATTCCCCATTTTACAGATGGGGAAGTGGAATATATGGGTCCCCCTGATACCATGATGGAATGCCCCTCTCCTCAGCTCCATTTATAGAGCAACTTCCAAACAGTGCTTATGCAGGTTTGGGGGGAGGCAGAAACAGGATGAAACTCCCCACTCTGGCTGTGACTTTTCAAGTATGTGTTCAGATGCAGTCAGAATTTAGCCCAGTTTGTAAAGTACCTTGGGCTGAAAGCTTCTGTATAAATAACATATTGTAAGAAAATCTCACAAGAGGACCATTAAGCACCAATAATACTGCACAGTGATATATACAGTGCTTTACATTTTCACCATATAGAGGGCTCAATCTTGAAAGAAACTTAGTGGTCTGGCCCCATTTTAGCAAAGCATTTCAGCACATGCTCAACTTTAAGCATTTGAGTAATCTAAAGTTAAGCATGTGCTAGGTCAGAGAGCGTATCAGTTTTCAGGATCAGCCATGAATGAACATTATTAATCCTCACAACCCTCCTCTATAAGAAAGGCATTATCCTCCTTTTAAAGATGGGACACCAAGAGATGTTAAAACTCCTTCCAAGGCCACAAGGTGATTTTATGAGAGCTAGGATTAAAACCCAGAAGTAAGACTCTTAGACACACATACAACCCATAGACTACTCTGCTCTTCATGATGTGCTGGTGAAATTATGTTAATATTATTTAACACATTCAATGCACTTTCTTGAAACATCAAAAATTTTCTGAATTTTTACTTAATTTGCAGTAGTGAGTTTTGCCAAGACAAAATTGATATCTGACAGTTTTCAAATAATATTTTTCCCCCTTAAATAAAATAACCTTGAAAATAAAGCCAAACTCTGTCTCTAGTTGTACTGGCAGTCTCCACCATTTTAAACAGCAAAGAGTCCTGTGGCACCTGTAGACTAGCAGACGTATTGGAGCATGAGCTTTCGTGGGTGAATACCCACTTCTTCGGATGCATGTAGTGGAAATTTCCAGAGGCAGGTATAAATATGCAAGCACGAGAGAGTCAGGCTAGAGATAACAAGGTTAGTTCAATCAGGGAGGATGAGGCCCTCTGCTAGAACTAACCTCATTATCTCTAGCCTGACTCACTCTTGCTTGCATATTTATACCTGCCTCTGGAAATTTCCACTACATGCATCCGAAGAAGTGGGTATTCACCCACGAAAGCTCATGCTCCAATACGTCTGCTAGTCTACAGGTGCCACAGGACTCTTTGCTGCTTTTACAGATCCAGACTAACACGGCTACCCTTTTGATACTTTCCACCATTTTAGAATTCTAAAAGCCAAAATACAGATAGTTATGTGGATACCGACAGGGGTTATTATGATGGGATACTCAAAAAATTGTAAGAGCAGGGTTAGATAAATCTTGCTTCTAGGTCCTGGGCAAAATTGAGTGCCAAATTTGCGTACTGGAACAGAAACTAGAATTCTGGAGCCACTGAATAGAACATAGTAAGCATATCCCATATGACTACAGTTTTCCCCAACTAATTTCAGTAAATTTCTAAGCCTTTGCTTGAAACTAAATGGATTTAAATTCAACTCATCTTCAGTGTTAAAAGAAAGATGAAAATATTTAAAAGCTTATCTAAGATTCCTAAAACAATCTGAGCAATCTGTAACTTTTACTGTTATTATGTAAAACACTTACAGTGAGTTGCATTTTGAACAATAAAGTTTAACGGACTGATAGAGCTTCTGGGGTTTAAAAGTTCTGAGTTTTGCTCTAATGCGATATTGTTGAGGAACTGAGCTGTTCAAGATAGTATTCAGTGCTGTGTCATCTAAATGCTGATGATCTGTTAATACTGTAAAGCAATAAAAATACGAGCTATTAAGCAATGAAACAATATTTGGAACAATACAAGTGCACAATAAAGTGAGTGGATGGGACCATCACAGGGATGTGTTTAAAGAATTTTCACTACCGTTTTTTTTTTTAATTTAGAATTTTCTTGAAAAAGGTAAAAATACTCTATTGGATCCTAAAGTCTGTAAGCATCTTTGAGAAATTATTTTAGCAGAACCTTTGAGCAGCTGTAGCTAAAACTGATAAGAGTTCTAAGTAACTCAGCTGATGGCTGCAATTCCACTTCCCATGGAACAGAATGTTAGATTTGCAAACCCTGGTAAAGTAAAATCGTGGTCTTGCAGCACTTAAGCCAGTTTTGACCAATCAGATGTCCATTTTTATGAAAAGCGTGGCAGGAACAAGTATTAGCTGAATTGACAGAACTTTTGAGAAATATATCTGTTGCTGCAGTCTCCACTTTACAAGTGCAGTGTTTCAAATGGTTCCTTTGGCCTTTAAGACATAAGACATTCCCAAAGTCTGCAGTGATTTAACCCTGGGTGAAAAGGATTCAAGTAGGGGAAAATCCTACATATTTTAATAAGAATAATTTTTGAAATGTCATAATTTCTTCCCATTTAAAAACGTTCCAACACAATGAAATGAACGCAATAGGATATTTCAACAAAGGTGATTGGAACAAGATACTAGCAATTGAGAGGATGAAAGCACAAGGCTGAACATATTAGCATCCCATAGACATCACTGCTCAATTTGTTATGTGGGTTTATCTACATCTAAATGTATATCGTCCTTAAAAAACAACATTCATAATGGAAATTAGACAATTACAATTACTTGAACAGTTTTGTAAGCTAACGTCTCAACATCCATCCTTGTTATTTATAAGTAGGCTTGGCAGAATTCAATTTTTATTTTCTTATAATTCTGATTGATAATATCTATTTTTATTTTTAAGCTTTTTCTATTTTTTAATCATTTTAAATTTTCACATATATGGGAAATTATGGGTGGGGTGGTCAGACAATTGGGAGGGGTCAGACAGTAACTATTCAAAAAGTTAAAGCTTTCTAACCACTAAAACACAAACTGTCAACATCACATGTCAAAATATACAAAGCAAATATCCTTAAATTAAACCCCAATGAGTTCTCTAGCAGCATTTTTGTTATTTGGACCATCTGTAAATTTTGATTATCATCAATGGAAATATTTTTTTCATCACATTGAAACTGAAATTTACAGATAAACTTCAAATCCTTCCGAGACTATTTATAAGAAGTCTACCACCTTGGTATAAAAAAATGTTTCCTACCTGTAACAGATAACTGCTGGCATCTCTGTGAATATGACTGGTCTGTTAAGAAATGACATATTTTGAAGGAAAAATAGTTGTGTTAATTGAGTATGACATTGCTACTAACCACTTAACATTGTACGATTGCTATTAATTCTGAGTTATAGATAACTGCTGCGTTTCAGTTAATAGGAAAAAAATGTCAAAAAAAAATAGGATGAAAACTTGCTACTCTATGTAAAACTTCATTTATATTTGTCTTGATGTCATTTGTAGTTGAGAAATTTCTATATTTTTAGTTGTGAAAATCTCTCTCCTATCTACACTGTAAGTGGTAATGGCATCCCCTAATCATTCAAAAATCCATCTGCTTTTGTGTTTTATTTTATTTTTCATAGATGTTTTGTTTGCCCACTAACTAGACCAAATACAGTCCAATGGCAGACAACTGAGATGTATGATCATATGAGTGTGTCACTTAAAGTGTTTTAAATCATGAAAGGTGCTTTACAATAGATTAATACCTGCATCTGACAATGCCTCTTACCATAAGAGAGTCCATTCCATTCTGTTTGGGCAAGACCTGCTTTTCATTATCTCAATGTCCTTTAGGTTTTGCTCAAACTGTATAGGACAGGGGTCGGCAACCTTTCAGAAGTGGTGTGCCGAGTCTTCATTTATTCACTCTAATTTAAGGTTTCGTGTGCCAGTCATACATTTTAACGTTTTTAGAAGGTCTCTTTCATAAGTCTATAATATATAACTAAACTATTGTTGTATGTAAAGCAAATAAGGTTTTTAAAATGTTTAAGAAGGTTCATTTAAAATTAAATTAAAATGCAGAGCTCCCCAGACCGGTGGCAGGATCCGGGCAGTGTGAGTGCCACTAAAAATCAGCTCGTGTGCCGCCTTCGGCACACGTGCCATAGGTTGCCTACCCCTGGTATAGGAGAAGAGACTAACAGTAAAAGGCTTCATCAGGTGCAGGTATCTTTATTCATATATAATAATATTTATCTTAGATTTATCTTTACATGTGTAGACCTGCACACAGTGCATGTTAGTACAGCCATCGTTACTTGTCACATTTGAGCTGCACTTTTACTTTCATCCAAACCTTGTATTCTATATTTGTTAACAAGTAACAGTATTACAGTAAACATCTCTGCAATTAGATTTCATACACTATAGGCTATCTGGTGCCTTTTTACAGACATAGATTTCAAGGACACTGAAACATGCTTTTTTCCTGATCAACAGCTCTGGACATTAAATTCTCCTGCCTGGTAGACTGAGTTCTAGAAATAATTTATTCACTATTCTCACTGTTCCTGACCGCATGAAAAGTTCAGAAATCTATAACTTCATAATCTGACAGCTAACAGGTAATTTGCTTTAAAACAAACCCAACAACTTTTTTCTTAGTCTTGTAGCAATTCTGAGGTTCTGTCTACATGGTGGTCACCACAGTAGAATCTAAGAGCAATATGGATCTCCTAAATAGATGCGGTTCTACAGGATTCAATTGTACACAAAAGAGAATTAATATAAAAGAGAACTATTGAAAAGGTATATTAAGTAGAATCCAATAGTAGCTGCAAACTTCTCCCTCCAATTACAAACTTTTTTAAAAATAAAAAAGTATGTACTGAATTTCTAAAACCACAGCATCATTCCCTTAAACATCTGTATATTAGCTCATATGGGTCTATTGGCTTTTTGATGAGTGGGAGATTTATGCGGATAACATACATAGAATGAAATGGAAGCAACACTCGTGAAATGCCCAGAAAGGAAAATAGATTATAGAATCTTAGTTCTTCAAAACAGAGATAGTGACTATTTTGCTACTATTCCTATGTGTCATCATAGGCACAGGGCAGCCTCTTTCTAAGAGACCTTACTTTTTATATGAATTTCCTTAAACCAGCATTCTGTTTTTTATGAACATGCTTCCTGTTAAGGGCTTGTACACAGTGGTGTAATGTGCTATGGGGGTGTGCTTTCTGAAGCACACTAGTTGCACGTTAATTGGTGTGTGTACTGTGCTGGTGCGCACCAAATGTTCTCTAGTGTGCTTTAACACAGTGCTGTTTGAAAACAGTGCTACATTAAAGTGAAGTGAAGATCTTACTCTCTGTGTTTAAATTAACTCTTTACCAAGTCGCTTTTAACATTCATTTATTTACATGACGAACATTCATTTGCATGACAAACTTCTGCTGGGAGATAGAAGAATAAGTGAATATTGGTTTCTGGTCTAATAGGTCCATATGTATCTTGTATCTCCCAAATACTTTTTGTTTAAATGAAAGAAAAACACTCCAAGTCTTCTTTAAAGCAATATTAAATAGAACATGACCAGTACTATATTTATGTAGCAAGAGGGAGTGAATCAATTTCCAATTGCTCTTACATGATAGATTGCTAAAAATGCCATCCAATTCCATTGAAGACATGCTCTCCACATTTTGAGACTCTGTGAGATTCACAGAATCCATGAATCTATAAAGAAAGAACAAAGATTTTAAAGATATGAATATATACATTTTCTGTGGTTTTCAATAGATCTAAAAGGTATCAAAGATGTGAACCTTTTATTCACAGAGTCCAGCTTGAATGTTTAGATATAATAGAAACTCTTGTATGGACATAAAACAGAAAAGAATCCAAGGGCATGTTTATTGAAGATGCAGTAGGGGAGACCCTCTGAATCAATATCCTATATAGTGCAAAGAGAGAACTGTGCTGCTGGAAGTGCAGACTTTCTGATGAAATATAAAATTGAGACCTTGAACCTTAGCTATTCTTTGCCTATGGGCCCTAATTCAATAAAGTATTTATTGATGTGCCTTGCCTTAAGCATGGGTTTAAATCTCACTTACTTCAATTAGACCTAAGCACATGCTTTAAGTTAAGCAAATGCTTAATTATTTTGCTGAATTAGCACCTTCATCATTAAAAGACCCCATGCCACTTTTAAAAAGAGTATTATGTTTACAACACCTGCTAGCTTGGCTAAATCATAACTTGGACCATTATTATTTGTTAATCTAAACTCCTCTTACAGTTTCATTTGGAAAATTTAATCCTCACTTGCCTACCCTCTTTTGAAAACTGTTCTATGGTGTGGTATTACCAAACAGCAACCTCATTCCACTCCAGAAACGCTGGGTGCTTACATGTAATCAGTCCCTAAAGCACTTACAAATGTAAATAGCTTAATGTTTATTGGAACTAAAATTCTAAAATACTGCATTTAAAATGTCCAGACTAGTCTCAAAGATTATTTACAGAACTTACGCTTTTAGTTCTTTGACATCTGGATTATTTTCTGGCAAGACCCTAATTCCTCGACCATAACAGGTGCCACCATGAAGATGAAATTCTACATAGGAAACATCAGGCTGGTTCTCAGCACTGGCTTGTTTTGTATGCAGACTGTAAATTCTCAGAAAGCTTCCAACCTAAACAAACACGATTTCATAATACAAAATGATTAGAATTATCATGCTTTTCTCCTAGAAAAAGCCTATGAATCCTCAGAATCAATCCCCTTGTCTACTTTTACTCCACTTTACTTTTACTCTCAATGTTAACTAGTGTTCAACTGTCCCATCAGTTGAGGAAGACTGGATCTGGCTTCCTGCAAAGTCTATCAATTCTGCTCTCCAAGCAGCCAAAGTTGCTGCTACAAAGCAAACAAGGCCAAGGACTTCCTCCCTGGAAGGACAGAATACATTTTTATAATTGCAATAAGACTCTCCAGAGACAGATCTGTGTTGTAATTTTCACGTACACATGGTTCATTTGATAGCACTCAGTATTTGGCTCAGGGCCGCCCAGAGGATTCTGGGGGGGCTGTGGTCTTCGGCGGCTGGGGGCCCCCGCCACCGAAGACCTGGCACTTCGGCGGCGGGTCCCGGGGTGGAAGGAACCCCGCCGCCGAACTGCCGCCGAAGACCCGGAGCAGAAGAAGCTCCGGGGGCCCGGGCCCTGCGAGAGTTTTTGGGGCCCCCGGAGCGAGTGAAGGACCCAGCTCCAGGGGCCCTGAAAAACTCTCGTGGGGACCCCTGTGGGGCCTGGGGCAAATTGCCCCACTTGCCCCCCCCCCCCCCCCGATTTGGCTTCATGTCCACCACAGCAGTAGGAGTAAATTAATGCAATAAATTTTACACCTCACCATATCTTATTGTTCAATGAACAAATAATCTAGTTTGGAGCACCAAAGAACCAACACTTTTCACAGCTCCCTACCTTTGACACTACTTCTAATGCTGCCAGACTTTCTCTCCAAGGGTCAACAATAGGTACAGTATTCCCCGCCTTGCTTAGAATCAGTTCTGTTATCTCACAACACAGTCTTGCCAAATTACAAAAATAATTTTAAATCTATTTAAAAGATAACTTCAAAGACAAAGGAGGTCCCAAAGGATTTCTGGTGTTTCACATATTTTCAGAATGATTATTTTTTATTATAACAAAAATAAATGGCAGTTTTTTCATAAGGTAGGCAAATTGGGTGTGTGGGGTTAACTATGTTGCTCATTTTCCTTTGACTTATTTTAATGATTTAGGAATATAATTTACTGTTTTCCATATCCTCGTTGAAAAATATCAGCCAGGATTCAGGTGATAGGCTGACAGTTACGCAGCCTTCTTTCAAGTTGCAAATATTTAATAATCTGGATTTATATTTGCTCTAAATACCTTTGAAACGTGACTCATATATGTAAATTATAGAAGACTCTAAATTCACACTGGATTAACCTCAATATGGCAGGGGTCACAATTAAAAAGTTCTGTTTTGACTGCCTGGTTTAAACACAGAATCGCCCACACTGGCAGAAATTTTGTAAGTGCACTCATAGCACTTATCGGGCCAGATTCTCAGCAGTTGTAGACTGGAAAAACTCAATTGAAGCCAATGGATTTATGCAGATTAGTATTAACCAATGGTGTGGCCCATTATTTTTATAGCCACACCTGTTTTGCATTACAGTTTACAGTGGCTGCAGTCACAATTCAGGAGACATTCTTTGTTACTTACACACCTAGAGAATTATTTTCTTTTTAAATAAAAATGTATGATTACGTGTTTTGCATTTGTTCACTTAGATGATAAATATTTAAAGTTTGAGGGAGCAAGAGGGAAGGGACTGGAGATAATGGCCTGCACCTTTAAAAATCAATGGGAGACTTGCAATTGTCTAAGCACAGAACCAGTCCCAAGACAGGGACTAACCGAAACTAACGAGTCTTGAAGACAGATTTAAGAGTCTACAAGGTGCAAAGTGTCTGGGAGTGCATTCCTGGAATATGGGGAATGGTGACAGAAGACAAAAAGTTGCTTCTGAGAGGAGGATATCAACAAAGCATCAAAATGTGATGAGTTGGCAGAACATAGGTTGTAGGTGGAGAAAAGGAACTGTAGTCAGGAGACACACTGTACAGAACTTAGAAGAGGAAGTTAAAGAGTTTGAGCTTGATGCAGATGAAGACCAGAAGTCAGTGTAAGTTTTCAAGAGAGCAATATATATGCACACAGTTAAGTGGAACAGTGAATAAAGAAGATGATTTTTCCAGTAGCATGATGGGTAGACTGACTGGCGCACTGTGAAGGCTGAAAGAAAAGCTATTCAAATCTTTAAAAATTAAAAAAAAAAAATAGCCAAACCACCATCCACTACTCAGGATACTGATGATTGAGAAACACCATACAATTATTGTAATAAAAATCACACTCTTCAAATTAAATTGGGACAACCAGAGCAGACTTAGATATAAGAACAGCCATACTGGGTCAGAGGTCCATCTAGCCCAGAATTCTGTCTTCTGACAGTGGTCAATTCCAGGTGCTTCAGAGGGAATAAACAGAACAGGGCAATCATCAAATGATCCATTCCATGTTACCCAATCTCAGCTTCTGCCAAACAGAGGCTAGGGATATTTCAGAGCATGGATCTGCATCCCTGACCATCCTATTGAGGGACTATCCACCATGAATTTATCTAGGTTTTTTTTTTTTTAACCTTGCTATAGTCTTGGCCTTCACAACATCCTCTGGCAAAGAGTTCCACAGGTTGACTGTTCGTTGTGTGAAGAAATACTTCCTTTTGTTTGTTTAAAACCTGCTGCCTATTAATTTCATTTGGTGACCCCTAGTTCTTGTGTTATGAGAAGTAAATAACACTTCCTTATTTACTTTTCCCAAACCAGTCATGATTTTATCGACCTCAATCATATCCCCTCCTTAGTTGTCTCTTTTCCAAGCTGAAAAGTCTATCCTCAATGGAAACTGTTCCATACCTCTAAACATTTTTGTTGCCCTTTTCTGAACCTTTCCCAATTCCAGTATATCTTTTTTGAGATGGAGCAACCACATCTGCATGCAGTATTCAAGATGTGGGCATACCATGGATTTATATAGAGGCAATATGATATTTTCTGTCTTATTTTCTATCCCTTTCTTAATGATTCCCAACATTCTGTTAGCTTTTTTTGACTGCCGCTGCACACTGAGTGGGTGTTTTCAGAGAACTATCCACAATACCACTCAAGAAAGAGATCTTGGAGTTAACAGCTAATTTAGACCCTATCATTTTATATATATAGTTGGGATTATGTTTTCTTATGTGCATTATTTTGCATTTTTCAACATTGAATTTCATCTGCCATTTTGCTGCCCACTCACCCAGTTTTGTGAGATTCCTTTGTCTCTTTGGAGCTTTTGATTATGATATCCTAATGGCCTGAAATGCACTGATTACATTCAATTAGTTCTCTGACTAGAGATTCTATAGTCTTCTGAGTTTCCTGTGAGGCTAACCACTTGTTTTTCCATCTTGGTCACTTGAGATTAGCTGTCATTACTGACTGGTATTATCAACAATTTACTAAGCAAATGGTAAAGTGCCAACTATCTTTAAATTCTGGGATCATTCCTTTTACTAAGGCCAGGTCTACACTACACCCCTAATTCGAACTAAGGTACGCAACTTCAGCTACGTGAATAACGTAGCTGAAGTTCGAAGTACCTTAGTTCGAATTAGTTCGAACTTACCTTGGTCCACACGCGGCAGGCAGGCTCCCCCGTCGACTCCGCGGTACTCCTCTCGGCGAGCTGGAGTACCGCAGTCGACGGCGAGCACTTCCGGGTTCGACTTATCGCGTCCAGACTAGACGCGATAAGTCGAACCCAGAAGTTCGATTTCCAGCTGTCGAACTAGCGGGTAAGTGTAGCCAAGGCCTAAGAAATCAAGTTTGGACAATGAAGAACTTGCCTAATTACTGTTTACTCTCAAACCTCCCGATTTAGGGATGGTGTTTGGTACATCAGTGCTTATTCAATTCCAGGTACACTTGGACACCAATGACATAGCAGGTAGATTCCAATCTCCCTGTTGGCTTTCCTTAGAGTTGAGACTGTTCTAATCAGAGTCTTAAATTATCTGCTGGATTTAAAATAAACAGCGGACTGTTGTGTTTATGTTGGATCTCTCAGTAGTCTTTTTATAGGCCAGACCAGTCACTAAATTACATTGCTACCCTTCATTCCTGGAATGTGTCTTGAAGTAAATCAGTGATAATGGGCAAATGTGTTTCATCAATGAATTGGAAGTGTGGTTTCTTTCAAGATTCTATACTATCCGTTTGGCTTAGACTTTCTACCACTGTGTCAGAAGTCAGCAACAGACTGCACTTTTGCTAGGGAGGTGCTATGGAGTGGAAACTGCTCCCTTCCTGAAAGCTGTCTCTTCCTCCTTTGAAAAAGTATAAACATCCCTTACACTTTAAAGCTTTGGATTCAGAGATGTTTACATTATATTTGTCACCACCTCTTCCAAGCCTCTTCCTCTCTTTTTTAAAGCTGGATTTCTCCATCTGATTTCATGTCTTTGTATTTTAGGAGAGTATTTTATTAGTTTCATCAGAATGTTAACAGTGGTAAGCTTTTTTTTTCCTTCTCTCTCTTTTTAAAACTGAAATGAGAACTGAGAAGTTTTTTACTGCCTTTTTGAACAATCCGGAGGTAAAGACAGCACCAGGTAAAAGGCAGATGTTTGCAGAAATTAATACTACAGAGTTTGGGGGGAATTTGGAGGGAAGTAACCGGTTGGGAGTTGTGGAAAAGTTAAAAGGTAATGGTTGTGAAGATGTTAAAGAGTAACAGTTGTGGTGTTATAAGAAGGAAGTTTTTGGTTTGATGATAAAACCCAGTTATGTAGATGTAATTATTTGTGCAACTTGGTACAGTCACATTGAGTGGAACCCTGGTAGTTAAACAGATTATACAAGGGGTTCAGGTGGCTACTGCCACCACTATGTGTTTGTTCCCAGGAGCCTTTATGGCTATTCTGAGGGAAAATGGGCCCTTTTCCCACAGAAATGGTCTGTAAAGGACTGCTGGCACCACATACTCTGATCTATATTATTTGACTATTGGACGAGTTAATCAAACTCACTAAAGGAACGTAAGGAGTTTCTATTGGAACTTAACTTGACTGTCTCTGATTGTACAAGATGGGAGTGTAATCGGGGGAAAGTTGTGTAAAAAATAATAATAGCAGTGCAAGGAATGTTAAGATCAATGGTTGTGGTTGTGAAACCCTCATTTCTGTATTATTTTATCTTCATGGCCCCCACTTTTCTATTGTTAATCTCTCTGGTTCTCTAATTGTTTCTGTCTGCTGTATAATTAATTTTGCTAGGTGTAAGTTAATTAGGGTAGTGGGATATAATTGGTTAGAGAATTATGTTACAATATGTTTGGATTGGTTGGTTAAATTTTCAGTAAAATGATTGATTAAGGAATAGCTGAGAATATACAAACAGGTCAAACAGGAAGTGGCGGAAAGGGAAATTGGAATCATGCTTGCTGGGGGGGGGAACAGGAACAGGGAATAGGGAATGGGGAACAGGGACACAGGCAAGGCTCTGCGGTATCAGAGCTGGGAAGGGGGACATGGGGTAAACGCTCTGTGGCATCAGAGCTGGGAAGGGGGACATGGGGTAAATGCTCTGCGGCGTCAGTGTTGGGAACGGAACACTGGGGAACAGACTATCGGTTTATAGAGATAAGTCCAACTGGTGTGAAGGCCTTCATAATATGCTTGCTTGCAAACTAACCCCAATAAACATCGCATTGCCTGCACTCAGGACTTCTGTTCTTTTTATGCTTGCTGTCTGCATGACAAGAACCAGAGAAGTGGGAGGGTGACGGAAAAGCCCTCTAATAGTGTTTAGAAAGATAAATGTTTGTATTTGTTTTTCCCCAGCTTTCCAAGTACCGGTATAGTGAGATGACTGCACGAGCCTCCAATTTATCCATACGGAGCAGCCCGGTAGAAACAAAACACATGAATCCAGCCAGAGACAAGTGGGAAAATGTCACTGACTTAAGCAAATTGTCAACCTGGAGATTTTGCTGTTTCAGTTCCATTTTCCCCAGACTTAGTTTAAGCATAAATCTTTTTACAGGCTAATTCTTAGCAAAGTAAGAGTAAGTATGAAATGAACAGCCTGAACTTCAATGAGAAATCATCTAGTGGATAAGATTAACCCCCTAAAAATATGGGGATAATTTCCATCTGATACATTTAGAGTCATTTGGGCTTGGTCACCCAATAATCTAATTTGTATTTTTTTAATCGCTATCCTGGATTTAATACAAATGTGATATATCCTGGTGTGTGTGTGTGTATAAACACACACACACACACATATATAAAAGCAATGTACAATATATTTTTACTTTTTTTTTGCCTACTGAGTAGGTGCAGAGGAAAGTCTGAGATATGTGATGAATGAGTGATTAATCTTGTTGAGTTAGGGATAAGTATGTACTAGGCAGCAGAGGTAGAGCTTTGGCTGGTGCCAATTGCTCTTTTCTTGGGCTCAGCCTAAACACCAGGCCACTAGAATACTGGGATGAGAAGAAAAAAGAAAACAGTTTAGTACACAGAATCTGATTCTTCCAAAGAAAACAGAACTTTACTTGAGGGAGAAGAAAGGCCAGGTTCCCTTTCTCTTAACTTCTTTCATTTTCCTTTTCCTTCTTGCCCTGAGCCCCAATATGCCAAAGCATTTAAGCATGAGAGTGGGTCCATTGCAACCAATGGAACTATTCACATGCATAATTTTGTTCACATCCTAGGAGCTTTGTGGGAACTTCCCTGTTTCCACCTAAAAAAGTTAATAAAATACAGTTTAATACATACTTATTAATTACCTTCCTTAATATTACTTTCTCCCACCACACATAAACAATTGCTTTAAATTGCTGGTAGAATGGTATCAAGAATAAAGCGAAGCTGGTGCATACAATTATGAACGTGAAAGGAGCTGGTTCATGAGATAATCTCCCTATTAAGATGTAGTCTGTGCTGTGAAAGCATTTGTAAGACCCATGACCTACAAAATCATCAACCCCACCATTAACTTAAACCAAAAACAGGATAAGAATAATCCAAGAGTAATTAGGATTAATCCTGCAGTGAGACCATAGGAAGCCAGAAAGAAGCCAATTAGAAACAGCTGAAAAACTGTCAAATGAGGAAAGGTAGAAGGTCAAAGAAAAATATGAGTAATTTTGAAAGAATACATCTTACTTGTATGGAATTCTTTGCATCAGACTTAGGCCTGGTCTACACTATGTCTTTAATTCGGATTTAGCAGCGTTAAATCGAATTAACCCTGCACCCGTCCACACAACGAAGCCATTTATTTCGAAATAAAGGGCTCTTTAAATCGATTTCTGTACTCCACCCCGATGAGCGGAGTAGCGCCAAAATCGATATTGTCATTTCGAATTAGGGTTAGCGTGGCCGCAATTCGATGGTATTGGCCTCCGGGAGCTGTCCCACAATGCACCATTGTGACCGCTCTGGACAGCAATCTGAACTCGGATGCACTGGCCAGGTAGACAGGAAAAGCCCCACGAACATTTGAATTTCATTTCCTGTTTGCCCAGCGTGGAGAGCACAGGTGATCACAGATAGCTCAGCTCATCAGCACAGGTAACCATGCAGGCCGATAATCGAAAAAGAGCACCAGCATGGACCGTACGGGAGGTACTGGATCTGATCGCTATATGGGGAGAGGATTCAGTGCTAGCAGAACTTCGTTCGAAAAGACGAAATGCCAAAACTTTTGAAAAAATCTCCAAGGGCATGATGGAGAGAGGCCACAATAGGGACTCATATCAGTGCCGCGTGAAAGTCAAGGAGCTCAGACAAGCCTATCAAAAAACAAAGGAGGCAAATGGTCGCTCCGGGTCAGAGCTGCGGACATGCCGCTTCTACGCCGAGCTGCATGCAGTTCTAGGGGGGGCCGCCACCACTACCCCACCTCTGACCATGGATTCTGAGGCGGGGATAATCTCATCAGCTACACCTGAGGATTCTGCGGACAGGGAAGAGGAGGAGGAGGAGGAGGAGGAGGACGAGCTTGCGGAGAGCACCCAGCACTCCGTTCTCCCCAACAGCCAGGATCTTTTCCTCAGCCTGACTGAAGTACCCTCCCAACCCTCCCCCAAGCCAATATCCAAGACCATGACCCCATGGAAGGGACCTCAGGTGAGTTTACCTTTTAAAATATAAAACTTGCTTTTAAAACAAGCGTTTTTTAATTATTACTTTGCCCTGAGGACTTGGGATGCATTTGCGGCCAGTACAGCTACTGGAAAAGTCTGTTAAAGTGTCTGGGGATGGAGCGGAAATCCTCCAGAGACATCTCCATGAAGCTCTCCTGGAGATACTCCAAAAGCCTTGCCACAAGGTTTCTGGGCAGTGCAGCCTTATTCCGTCCTCCATGGCAGGACACTTGACCACGCCATACTTGCAGCAAGTCATCTGGTATCATTGCATTACAAAGCCTGGCAGCGTATGGTCCCAGTGTTTGCTGGCATTCAAGCAACATCCGTTCTTTATCTCACTGTGTAATCCTCAGGAGAGTGATATTGCTCATGATAACCTGGTTGAAATATGGGAATTTAATTAAGGGGACAGAGGTGGCCGTTCCTACTGGGCTGTTTGCNTGGGGGGGGGGGGTGTAGAAGGGGGAGGAATTGGCCCTGAGCTTTTCGCGTTTGGCTAGCAGGGATCTTCCCTGTTACCAGCCACGCGGTGGGGGGAGGGGTACAGCGATCATCCCAGATAATTCATGGCGGGAAGGGGGGTAAGGGGGTTAGTTTAGTTTCTGCAGGGATCTTCCCTTATACCAGCCATGTGGTGGGGGGAGGGATAAAGTGATCATCCTAGAGAATTGGATGCGGGGGGTTAGTTTGTTTTCTGCTGCTGAAGGTTAACAGGAAAACCGCAGCACTCAACGGGCTTTGCTTGGTATGTGGGAAAGGAGGGCGCAGAAGCCGAAAGACAATGCCTTACCATGGCTGCATGAAAGCTGAATTCTGTTGCCCGGACCTGCGTCTGTAATCTCTAACACCAAAGTCACAGGCACTCAATATTAAGATGGAAAATGCGACCTTGTACTGAAATCACATGTGCTATGTAATGTGAATAGTGTTGTTCACCATGAAAGAGTATAAGCATTGTTCTGTAAAATGTATCATTTTAAAAACTTCTCTCCTTTTTTTCAACCCTCCCTCCAGGGTTTTTCTGCAAATTTTTCAAGCCTCCCTCCTCCATCCCTAAGAATATCTCAGATAAGGTGGCGGAGAAAGAGGACGCGAGACGAGATGTTCACGGAAATAATGGAATGCACCCGCAATGAAAGAGCTCATTTGAATGAGTAGAAGGACACGGTATCTAAATTTAGGAAAGATGCCAGTGAACGTGAGGTCATGAGGGATGCTCGAGATGAGAGGTGGCAGGCTGCAATTCTGGGGCTGCTGCATGATCAAACGGACATGCTCCGGCATCTGGTGGAGCTTCAGGAACGGCAGCAGGATAATAGACTGCCGCTGCAGCCGCTGTATAACCTCCCTCCCCCCTCACCATGTTCCATATCCTCCTCACCCAGACGTGTAAGAACGCGGGGGAGGGGGGGCTCCGTGCACCCTCCCACTCCACCCCAGTGGACAGCCCAACCAAAAGGCTGTCATTATATTGAATTTTTTTCAGTGGCCTTTTACTTCCCTCCTATCCTCCTCCCAAACCTCACCAAGATTACCTTGTCGGTTCTCTCCCTATGTTTATAATCAATTAATAAAGAATACATGATTTTTAAACGATAGTGACTTTATTTCCTTTGAAAGCAAGCTGGGGGAAGGGGGAGGGTGGGTTCCTTACAGAGAATGAGTCAATAAAGGGGGCGGGTTTTCATCAAGGAGAAAAACAGAAATTTCACACTGTAGCCTGGCCAGTCATGAAACTGGTTTTCAAAGCTTCTCTGATGCACAGCGCTTCCTGGTGTGCTCTTCTAATCGCCCTGGTGTCTGGCTGTGCGTAATCAGCAGCCAGGAGATTTGCCTCAGCCTCCCACCCCACCATAAATGTCTCCCCCTTACTTTCACAGAGATTGTGGAGCACACAGCAAGCAGAAATAACAATGGGGATATTGGTTTGGCTGAGGTCTGAGCGAGTCAGTAACTATCGCCAGCGACCTTTTAAACAGCCAAATGCACATACTACCACCATTCTGCACTTGCTCAGCCTGTAGCTGAACAGCTCCTGACTCCTGTCCAGGCTGCCTGTGTATGGCTTCATGAGCCATGGCATTAAGGGGTAGGCTGGGCCCCAAGAATAACTATTGGCATTTCAACATCCCCAACGGTTATTTTCCGGTCCGGGAAGTAAGTCTCTTGCTGCAGCCGTTTAAACAGATTAGTGTTCCTGAAGACGCGAGCGTCATGAACCCTTCCCGGCCAGCCCACGTTGATGTTGGTGAAACGACCCTTGTGATCCACAAGTGCTTGCAGCACCATTGAAAAGTACCCCTTGTGGTTTATGTATTGGGTATCCTGGTGCTCCGGTGCCAAGATAGGGATATGGGTTCCATCTATCGCCCCACCACAGTTAGGGAATCCCATTGCAGCAAAGCCATCCACTATGACCTGCACATTTCCCAGAGTCACTACCTTTCGTAGCAGCAGCTCAGTGATTGCTTTGGCTACTTGCATCACAGCAGCCCCCACAGTAGATTTGCCCACTCCAAATTGATTCCCGACTGACCAGTAGCTGTCTGGCGTTGCAAGCTTCCACAGGGCTATCGCCACTCGCTTCTCAACTGTGAGGGCTGCTCTCATCTTGGTATTCTGGCGCTTCAGGGCAGGGGAAAGCAAGTCACAATGTTCCAAGAAAGTGCCCTTACGCATGCGAAAGTTTCGCAGCCACTGGGAATCGTCCCACACCTGCAACACTATGCGGTCCCACCAGTCTGTGCTTGTTTCCCAGGCCCAGAATCGGCATTCCACGGCTATAACCTGCCCCATTAACAGCATGATCTCCAAAGCACCGGGTCCCGTGTTTGATAGAATTCCATGTCCATATCCTCATCACTTTCGCTGCCGCAGCCTACTCCTCGCCGCCTGGTTTTGCACGTTCTGGTTCAGCATAAACTGCACGATAACGCGCAAGGTGTTTACAATGTTCATGACTGCTGTCTTGAGCTGAGCGGGCTCCATGCTTGCCGTGGTATGGCGTCTGCACTATTCACCCAGGAAAAAGGCACGAAACGGTTGTCTGCCGTTGCTTTCCTGGAAAGGGGGGAGGATATACCCAGAATCACCCGCGACAATGTTTTTGGCCCCATCAGACATTGGGATCTCAACCCAGAATTCCAATGGGTGGAGGAGACTGCGGGAACTATGGGATAGGTACCCACAGTACAGTGCTCCAGAAATCGACGCTAGCCCCGGTACATGGACGCACACCACCAAATTAATGTGCTTAGTGTGGCCGCATACTTTCGACTTTATATAATCTGTTTCCAAAATTTGAATTATATAAATTCGGATTAATCCCGTAGTGTAGACATACCCTTAGAGTGAAGTATGAGAAATCTCAAAAGTTGATACACACAAAACATAAGGATGCTGTTGCATAGCCTTGTAGTGCTATATCGATAGCAACTTAAAAAACAAAACAAACCCCTAAACTCAAGGGAAAAAAATGACTACTTATCTTACTACAGTACTATAATTGTTGTTCTTCAAAATGTGGGTGCACGCGTATATTCCACTCAGATGTGCGCATGCCCTGTGCATCAAAGCCAGAGAAGGTAGCCTAGCAGTACTCAGAGGGGTGGTAGTCATACCCTCTGGCCTCTTATTTCCTCCCCAAGGAATTTAAGGTGCCGACCCCCCTCAGTTCCTTCGCACTGAAAGTCAAGAATTGAGACTCTGTTTCAGAGGGGACAAAAGATGGAGTATGGAATACATATCTGTACCCAAATTTCAAAGAACAGATACAGTACAGGTAAGTACCAGTCATTTCTTTGAGTGGTTGCAGACCTGCATTCCACTCAGGTGAGTTACAAGCAGTATCAGGAGGAGGTGAGGCTCTGAGTCTACTTAAAGAGCATCTGAAAGACTGCCTTTCCAAAATTCACATCTGATCTGGATGCAGTTGTAATAGCATAATGCTTGGGAAAAGTATGTATGGAAGACCAAGTAGCAGCCCTGCAAATGTCCAATATCAAAACATCACTGAGAAACGTGATCTATGGGACATTATCGAATGGCCCCTTGCCTCTGTGGAAATTAAATCTGAGCTATCCCACAAGCCACTGTAATACAGGATGTTATCCATCTGAAAATTGTCTGTGTGGAGACTGTTTGACCTGTCTGTAATCCGCAAATGAAACAGAAAGATGAAGAAGTGATGAAAAAATTGGCTTAGTTCTTTCCAAGTAAAATTCTAAACATCATTTCACATCCAAGGAATGAAGATGCTGTTCAACAACATTTGAATGAGGTTTGGGAAAAAAATACAGGTAAGTAAATTGTCTGGTTAAGATGAAATTGTGACAAAAACTTTAGATGAGGTCTCAAGGCCACTTTGTCCTTGAAAAACTGGGTATACAGAAAGTCCACCGTTAGGACCTGAAGCTCACTAACTCTTCTCATGGAAGTTATGGCCACAAGACACACTGCCTTTTTGGCATAGGAGAGATAGAAAACAAGTTGCCAAGGGGTTCAAACGGAGGACCCATGAGAGCAGCCAACACAATGTTAAGGTTCCACTGAGAAATCACTTTGATGAGTGATACCTTTCAGAAATCCAACTACCATGGAGTTTGAGTAAACTGATTTACTTGAACTGGAGGATGAAATGCCAAAATCACCACTAAGTGGACTTTCAATGAACTGATTTAGAGGCCAGAGGACTGAAGGGATAAAAGGTACTCCAAAATGTCCTGAATGCAGGCCTGTTCAGTTGAACTCCCCAGGCTAGGAACCAAGTTGAAAAACAATTTTACTTAACCAAATACGTAACCCTAGTAGAGGGCTTTCTACTATTAAGGAGAAATGGTCAAATGCAGAACAGCATGCTTTCTCCTTATCTAGCCATGCAATATTCATGCAGTGAGGTACAGACTGCTCAGTGCTGGATGCAAAATCTGAGTCAGTAGAGCAGTACAACAAGGAAGAGAAATGGAGTGGATGAACAGAGAGATTGAGGAAGTCAGAAAACCAGCACCGTCTCAGCCAAGCTAGTGCAATGAGAATCAGTCTGGCATGATCCATCTTCAGCTTGAGGATGACCTGAGGAGTGATTGGGATCAGGGAGGAAAGCATACATCAGGACCGATCCACAATTCAGATGAAATGTGTCAGTCAGGGAACCTGGACTGAAACCTGCACGAGAGCAAAAAAGTGACAGCACTTCTTATTGTCCTCCATTGCAAGCAGGTCTATAGTAGGAATGTCCCATTGGCTGAAGATGGACTTCAGCCCACTGGTCTTTAGAGACCACTCATTATTCAGGAAGAAGGTCCTGATTAGACAATTGGCCAAGTAATTCTGGGCCCCGGGTAAATAAATGGCTATGGGAGTGATGTTCTCTTCAATGCAGAACTGCCACAATTTCATCACCATCTGACAAAGCTGACTGGAGTGAGCTCCCCCTTGCTTGTTCACATAATACATCACAGTGGTGTTGTCAGTGAGTATGTGAATTTCCGCACCCTTGACTGGTGCTCAAAATACCTTGCGTGCATTGTAAATGGCCTGAAGCTGATATGAAAAGATGCTTCCTACTCCAGCCACAAACCTTCAATTCCCCCAGATGTACTCCCCAATGTATTGTGTAAGCATCAGTATTTATGGTCTTGTTTGGGGAGAGGAGGTGGGGAGATGAGCAAAGGAAACACCCTGGCATACATTACTCTGAACTGTCCACCACTGGAGAGAATGAAGAACTGCCAGAGGCACTTGAACAAGCCCATTCAATGCCTGACAATTTGGGCGATAGTCCAACTTCAACAACTCTTGAAGGGAACAAAGGAACAATCTTGCATGCTGGACTATGCAAGTGCATGTGGTCATAAGACTTGTTCCCCTCACTGACCAATCATCCAGGTATGGGAAAACATGAATTCCTCCTTTTCTGGTTTTTAGCCTGGAGTTTTAGTCTGAATCATACATAAATGAAAGACCCTTGCACATAAGGGATTTTTTTTGGGAGTTGAATCTTTATAAAATATACAAGAGAAGCCATCTTACAAAATTTGCCTGATAGCAAAAATTTCTGAGCTGGATAAATTTTTAATAGTTAAGCGCTGTATTTCTCCTCACATCAAATGATCCTAAGGAATAAATCTAACAGTACGATTAGCTCTGAGCAGCTTTTTTTAAAGACTAAAGGTGAGATTCTACCAAGATTTGAGGCAGTTAAACATGAATTTTGGATCTGATCTTTTTTAAAAAAAAACTTATTATAACTACAATTAGAGAGCCAAATGAGTAATTTATAAAGCTATTTTTGCTCCAACTGGCTCTATGGAGCACAAAACAGTGTATCAAGGAACTGGATATTTACCATCATTATTCTTTCCACCCAAGCAAAAGAGAAGTGAAACTGCTGGATTAAAAGTCAGACAGGAGTTTGCAAGCTAGCAATACTCAATGTCATCATAATACATTAAGGATGGATATTGTGTTGTACTTCAAACAAAGTCAATCGAACTACATATTGTACTATATTAATGAATGATGAACCTCTCCAAGTTTTTAGATCACTACAAAGGACTGCTTCCCCCCATATTTATATTTTGATCACATCCACAAACATGTCTTTTCATTCTTAGTAATACTATTAATTTGTTTTAGACATTTGATAACTGCTTATAACTAAAGTGATATAATCAGCAATGTCATATATTAAAACAGTTGTACAGGTTATGAATATCAACACAGTATAACATTAGCTGATTATACACTATATAAGAAAGTGTAATATATATAAATTCCTTTGGGAGGCAGCATTGCATATTGTTAGCACCACATTAAGCAAGAAGCTTTGAACATGCTAAGTAATATCATCTCCCAATTCAGAGAATGCTTGTAGAAAAAGCATATGACACTTCTTTATATTTTAGCTGGTGCTAAGATATAATCCACTGGGAAAAAAATATTAAAAATAACAATGACACTATCAGTCTCTATAATTGACATCTTCAATTATAGCTGTCAATGACTAGAGACAAGAAACAACTCTTCTTACTTGAACTAGAACAATCCTCTTAATTAACTACAACTGACACCTGTACGACAAGTACACCTCTACCCCGATATAACACTGTCCTCTGGAGCCAAAAAATCTTACTGCGTTATAGGTGAAACTGCGTTATATCGAACTTGCTTTGATCTGCCCGAGTGTGCAGCCCCGCCTCCCCCCCCCCCCTCCCGAGCACTGCTTTACCGTGTTATATCCGAATTTGTGTTATATCGGGTCGCGTTATATTGGGGTAGAGGTGTATGTTTAAAAAAATGTTAAAGAAACATCAAAATGGAAATCAACAACAAAACATTCCAGATAGCATTCAAGAACATCCCAGAAGTAGGTACCAATATAATTCATAGATGATGATTCTAAAAACAACAGATGATAAAAGAAAATGTTACAAATAAAATATATGATAAATAACAAATTTACATAAGATATTTAAGGCAAGTAAAATTAAAAGCTAAAGGAACTTTTCAGCAAACCCAAGTTCTCCGCACTATCTTAAACCACACAGGACAATGTCTATGTTTGTTAAAAAGAATGAACAGTATTTTAAAGAACATTTAGAGTGGTAGTCATTAAAAAGCCAATACTGGCCGATAATTACTGAACACTGGTATCTGATATGATCAGTTCCAATTAACTTTGGAGATCGCTATGGTACCAGTGAGCAAATATTAACTTTTTAATCTACTTGCAAAACTCAAAATGATTTCTGTTCAACATATATTGCTGACCATTCTGTCATATCCAGATTCTACATAGTAATACATAATGAGTTAAATTATGCCCAGTCCTTCACAAATGAGTGTCAGGAACAAGCAACACAATCACAGACCTTGCACTGAGGACACAAGAACTAAATAGATGTAGAACTCTCTCTCTCTCTCTCTCACACACACACACACAAAGAGGTCGGGGTGAGGAAGGACCATGGCCTTGCCTGACTGTCTGCCTCTGTGGATGTAGCCCCTTTCTGCATGTGTTCAGAAGGTGCACTGTTTTCTTATATTCCAAGAGATAATGTGCTTGCTGGTATAATAAATACTGGAGCACCTGCTGGGACGATGTACATTTACATCTCTCCCAGTGCAGCAATGCTGAAAAGCTATATTCTGACCTGGTGGGGAAATGAAGGCAGTATCTAGATATAAAATAAAGCCCATTTATCAGTAGCAATTACAGTGTAGGCATAGTCTACTAATCTTTAGTTTTCTCAACAGAAAACCCTATTCATAATCTTACTGGAAAAAAGATGTATATAATATACTCAGAACTTTAGTTCTCTCTGGCATACACTGAAAGACAATATAGTTGTTTTTACAACCTCTTGCAGGGAATAAGCATGAATATATTCTGACGCCATGCTTCATGATTTGTTATAAATTGACTATAATGCACTACCCAATTTCTTTATTATGAGCTTTTCTTGCTCGTCAGAATGCTCTCAAATACATATAATTTTAAAATAAAATTAAATATTTTTTTTCATACAGTCTTTGCTATTGACCTCTTGATAACAAGTCTGCGTAAAGTAGATTATTTTTACATTAAAACATCATTATTCAAAGCTGCTGCTGATTATTCCAAATGGTACATGATGATACTGGAAAGTGTAATCTACCATTTTAACAACAATTCACATGAAAACACAATTCTAAAGGAATTTCAAAGGAAAAGAGAATGTATCAACAAATAGTTTATTATTTTATTGGTTCTAATATCCTGAAATTGCCAAAACATCTCCTAAATTACAATACCTATTAAGGGCATTCTTATGTGTGACAGACCCAGACCAGTGGGGTACAGGAGTCTGGTAGAGGGCAAATATACTGGTCACTGGAGGAGTAGTTTTCTGTTCCCTGAGTGACCAGAGCAGGGGCTGCACTAGAGTAATCAGGAACCTGCTAGAACCAGTTAAGGCAGGCAGGCTAATTAGAACACCTGGAGCCAATTAAGAAGAAGCTGCTAGAATCAATTAAGGCAAGCTAATCAGGGCACCTGGGTTTTAAAAAGGAGCTCACTTCAGTTTGTGGTGTGAGTGTGAGGAGCTGGGAGCAAGAGATGCAAGGAGCTGCTGGAGGACTGAGGAGCATGAGCGTTATCAGATACCAGGAGGAAGGTCCTGTGGTGAGACTAAGGAAGGTGTTTGGAGGAGGCCATGGGGAAGTAGCCCAGGGAGTTGTAGCTGTCATGCAGTTGTTACAGGAGGCACTATAGACACCACAGGGCCCTGGGCTGGAACCCGGAGTAGAGGGTGGGCTTGGGTTCCCCCCCAAACCTCCCAATTGACCTGGACTGTGGGCCCTTTGAGAGGGGAAGGTCTCTGGGCTGTTCCCCAACCCACATGGTGAATCTCGGAGGCAAGAAAATCCGCCAATAAGCGCAGGACCCACCAAGACAAAGGAGGAACTTTGTCACATATGTTAATACCTATTGTGGAAAGTACTTAGATTTTTTACTTAAATCCCATTGACTTCAAAAGGATTTTAAGCATGTGCTCAGAGTTATGCACAGGATTAGGTGATTTCCTTATCTGTGCATTACAAAAGCCTGTACTGCATGAAGTATTACATGGAATAATATGACCTTAGATTATTTCAGTTACATTCTCTTGCAAACATCCTCTCTTATGTATAGCAAGGCCTTTATTAAAGCATCTCTGCCTTTTACAAAGAACACCCAAAGTTTTAATTATGAGTCTATTCTATATGACAAATAAGCAAAATTGAGTGCACACAAACATTAAACTTCAAAGACTTGTAAAATTTCAGCATGCAGCAGCTGGAATCCACATTTTTACTGTAATCGCACCTAAATTAAAAACCACCTATTATAGCAAAAATTAAAGTCTGTAAATGAATACAAAGAAGGCTCAATGCCTACAATTCTGATTTAGCCTGTAGTTAAGAAAATATGTCATAAAAATTCTAGTGAATTCCAGCGATAGATGAATACTTACTTGACTATTCATACTGTGCCATCAATATTTTGGGCAGGCACAGCTCCCTGAACTTTGCAGGTTCACAATCTTGGGATAATTTTCCAATACTCTTTCTGTCCTCCTAGTTTCAAATACAAATTTGTGCAAAATGCAGTCACTTCATCTACAACACACACAAAATGTGCCCCTTCCTTTCTCTATCTCCACAGCCAAAAGTCTTACTCAGGCAAGAGATAACAAGGATGTGCATAATGCAGTTTCCTCTTCTCAGGTCTCCTTCCTTTCTTCCCATCTTTCCCCTCACCAATCCTTCTAATAAGATGCAGTACATTCTACCTCTGCTGCTATGTGTTCTCATTTTCTACTGCACTTCCCATTAGTGCATTTTGCTTTATCAACTTTTTCCACCTCACCAAACACTTTTTCTTCATCACCATCAATTTCACCTCTAAACATCCCCCATTCCCACACTGACACTACACTTGAACAGTCTCCATTCTCCCAGGGTCCAAACCATCTAGAAATTCAGTTATTTTGGCTAGTATTCTATTACCAACCAGAGAGAAAGGATTGCCCAGTGGTTAGGCTGGTATTTAGGAGACCAGGGTTCAATTCCCTGCTCCACCACAGATTTCCTGTGTGACCACAAGCAAGTCACCTACTCTCTGTGTCTCAGTTCCTCGTCTGTAAAATGGGGACAAAAGCACTTTCATACCTGACGATAAATACATTAAAGATTGGGAGGTGTTCAGATACTATGGTATCATGGGCCATATAAGTACCTAAGATAGATCTAGTTTTGCCCACAATAGAAATTTCAAAGATATATACTCATAAAATTGCAACAAACATACACAAAACAATCTGGACCTACAAGATATGTACCAAACCTAATCATGTAAAACACATTCTTGTTACATATATGTGTGACCCCGTGGGCCTGGGGCAGCCCTCACTGGAAATGCTAACATCAGGGCAGGCTGCAAAAGGGAGAGCAGATACTCCCAATACTGGTGGGTAACACTGAAGTTAAGCTCCCCAATAAGTCACAAACTGCTTCAGATCCCCCAAACTGGTTATCAAGAAGCAAAAAAAAAAAAAAAAGAAATCACACAGCACCCTTGATTGCATTCCAGTTCTCTGGCTCCCAATCAGCACCTAGGTCCAGTTCAGTGACATGTTATTTAAAAAACTCTGCTCACATATACAAAATGTTCTTCTGACCCCAAAGGGTCAGCCATATCACCATGTCAGTATAGGTTTGGATCTTATACAGAATACCACCCTGCCAGCCAATCCCTTAGTGTTTAAAACTAAAGGTTTATTATAAAGAAAAAAGGAAGAACAAGAGAAGAGATTTTAAATGGTAAAACAATCACATACATACAAAGATTTCGAAGTCCATATATCAGGTTTCTAGCAGTATTGGTGAGTTTGCTGGCTTGAAAGTCCCTCTAGATTAGAACACATCCACAGCTTGGATGGGTCATTCAGCCCTTTGTTCAGAGCTTTGTTTGCAGAAAGGTTATTCCAGAGGTAAGAAGCAGGAATGTAGACAAAATGGAGAAGATGCAGCTGCGTTTTATAGTCTTTTGCCATGCAGCTTGTGCTACCTTTGTCTCAAAACACAAGCTGCCCAGCACATAGCCTGGAAACCTTAGAGTTCTGTCCATAAGCATGCCCCTGCATGCCTTGCTGAGTTATAAGGCCTTGCATTCTCTGAATGGGTCAATTGTATAGTTGATGGTCCTTAATGGGCCATCAAGCAGGCTAGGCAGTGCTGATGCCAAACTGTCTGGGGGTGTCACCCAGAAGTATAGCACAAGTTTTGAAATACAGACATACATACATATCTATAACCCATAATACAAAGGTGATACAAACATATAAACAAGATTATCGTCCTTGGTAAATTATAACATTTTTGCAGATACCTTACATGGCCTATCTGGCATAACTCATTACAATTTTACAATATTGGTATTCATAATGTCCTAAAGTGTCCCCCAAATTCCATACAGTGTCACAATATGTTCCTCCTCATCTCCTTTATCTGTACTTCTACTGCAAGGTTCTTGGGGCAGGAACCTTGGCTTGCATAGGATTAGCAAAACCCTTTTATTGTTACTCTGTCTTAGGTTCAAAATATCATCTTATGGCTCTTGCATGCAGGCCAAACAGGGCAGCAAAGCACAGATATCACATATCAGTATCACAGATACTAGGAACATAATCATCACTTGCTGGTCAGCATAGACAAGAACAAGTCATGGTCAGCACTGTGTAAACTAAACTAAGTCCAGCAGCATTTAACCACAGCTAGTTCACACCACACTGACTAATGAGTGATGGTTAGCACTGTAACATCCCAATAATGTGAGGGGGTGAAATTATATGGCCCTGGTTATGCTACTGGGTGAATTGTATAGCTTGTATTACACAGGAGGTCAGCTTAGATTATCATAATGATTCCTTCTGGCCTAAAAATCTATGAACACAATACACTTTCCAAGTAAAGACACAGCTGTATGAGATACAAGAAAGAAGCAGAAAAAGATAAATGGGAGGAAAAGTAGAGGCAGCTCATGAAACCACCCCATGTATTATGTTCTTACATTAAAACCTGGATTCGGGAGGGGAAACTTCTATTACAAACATTACTGGCTGAGAAGGATTGGGGGGTGGTGCTACAAACGCCCAAGACTTCACAGTAAAAGAAAACTGATCATCTTTAGAATAGGAAGTGTAGACTTTCCCTCCTAATTCTCAGACTGTACTGTTCAACACTGCTTTTGGAGTGACTCTTTTAGCAAGAGATAAATCTATATTTGGGAAAAAAATCTAAGATTAATAAAAATAATTGTGTGACCAAATATAGTTAACAATTCTTACATAAACAAGAGCCATCTTGTCATCTGCAAATTATTCATGAACATGTCTGTCTTTATTAATATATCAGTATGGTAAATTGATTTTAAGTCTACCCATAACGCTGGATTAATATTTGCCACATAAAAATATATCTTTACACTCCCCCCCCACTCCCCAATCACTTATAAAATTGATCAGAAAAACGAGGATATCTTAAATAGCGTAACCACAGCAGTCATGCTGTAAAATGAAAGCTACATTTTCTGCTAATCAGAAGCAAGATGGCACTGTTGCTAAAGATCAAACATTTAATTATGTTGTTCTTTTCCCTATGTAGGTATAATCAACATTACTGACCCACTAAAACAAGATGTGTTTTACAGAATGCAGCAGAGTTCACAGCAGGGGTCGGCAACGTTCAGCACGCGGCTCGCCAGGGTAAGCACCCTGGCGGGCCGGGCCAGTTTTATTTACCTGCTGACGCGGCAGGTTCGGCCGATCGCAGCCCCCACTGGCCGCGGTTCGCCGTCCCGGGCCAATGGGGGGCGGCGAGAAGTGGCGCGGGCGAGGGATGTGCTGGCCGCAGCTT
>NC_048298.1:39745046-39896623 GCF_013100865.1 Trachemys scripta elegans | reverse complement strand
ACTGGCCCGGCCCGCCAGGGTGCTTACCCTGGCGAGCTGTGTGCCGAACGTTGCCGACCCCTGGTTCACAGAATATACAATACCCTTTTATAGACTGTAGAATTATCATTTAATTGGGCTACAAATGTAACCCCATTTTACATCAGTTCCAATAAATAATTTTCAACTATAGAATACATTTTCCCCCATAATGCATTATATTCACATGGCAATGCATGACATTTCAATGTCTGGAAAGAGCTGTTTAATTGGAAGGATAATTTTTCATTGTGATTTTACGGTAATTTCACACCTGCTGAAGGTGATCTGCACTAAAATAGTATGTATGGGAAAGATTGTAAAGGATTAAAGGCACACTGGAAACTAAGTCATCATTTGTAGAAGTGAATAGCTAGCTTTCATCAAGTGAATCCAAAACAAAACAAAAAAAATCCAGTAAAATTAAAGTTAAAAATACTGAGTTCTCTGTTACCTTCAGTGATTTTGCCAGTTTCACATGGTTATCGTAAACTAGAATGTCTACAATCAGATTTCTCAGCTGATGGATGAGAACTTTATCTCCTTCAAGGTCACTTTCTTCCACAAGAACCTTCCAAGATGGGTGGGGACATTTTGTACCATCCCATACCTGCCGCGAAAAGAAATTATTTCATCAATCCCTTTTAATACTTTTAATGTGCAAAATAAAAGATTTTAAAAGTTGATTACTTTAGATTAAATTGTTACAAACATATGTAACTACTTACCTTCACATGATTAAATATTTTGAGTCAAAATAGTTACTAAGATTCCAGTCCTTTCCTCCTTAACTAAGAAAAACTCTCACTTGATTCAGCAGGAATTTTTCAGGTTTAAGTAGTGTGGATCATGGCCCCTGTATATGTTTTTTTTATGCTACACATACGCTAATTTGGTATTCACTACTTTTTTTTCCCTCTCCAAACCTTGTCACTCTTTATGATGAACAAGCCCAGTCCCTCAAAAGGTAAATCTAACATCTTAGCCTGAACACCTTAAGAAAAGCCAGAGATTTAAAAACCAAGTAGTAGTGGGGGAGAGTGATGGGAAGTGCCACAAATCTGGCTGTGGTAAGTGACACAAAGACTGTTTGAGGGAATGTCTAGAGAGAATTTGGCCCTCTTGTTAACATGGATTGATTTTCTAGGATGCTTATCAAGTAGTTGGATTGGGAGAAGGAAAAAACTTCTCTCTGGTATAAAAATTGTACCTGGACCTACGAACCAAGCCCTGGACATTTTTTGGTGGGTTATCTCATGGTGCTCAGTTGGAGGAGATGGACTCAGTGGTGTTTAGCTGGCCTTTCAAAGATTCCTCTCTGTCAATAGACCTTTTTGCTGCTGTGGAAGGCAGGCCAAAGGAGGAAAAGCCAGTACATGCTAGGAACTCTCTAAAAAGAGTTGTTTTCTCCCAGGGCTGAAGTATCTGGTATGGTGTTTCATTATGGACATTTTATTGTCATTTAATATATACCATTCAAATCTGGAATTTTTTATGTGGCTCCACGTGGGGATAATTGGCAACAGAGCAAACTACGAGTTTAGGGCTTCGTAACAACAGAGACCTAAATTAAACACTAAACTATTAGCAGTTACTAGCTTCTTAAAACTACAGTTTAATCTATACCCTATGAAATAAAGTGGCAACGTTATTATCAAAGTAGACAATAATGATTGTAATCAAATAATGGTTCAGAAAGCTGCTGTTTACAGTGTAGGAAAGAAACTAAGGGTAGATAGGGCCATAACAATTAAATGTTGGATATACAAGGAGACACGCTCACAACCCCAATGGACACTGTTTTCTAGACAGTTCTCAATACATGGTGCCAAAGCATGTTTTCCCAAGAGTTAGGATCTGCAGAGGCAATTTGCAAAAGAAAGAAAAGACTTTTCCCTTTTTGTCTACTTCCTGTAGCTTAGACGGAAAGATATCTTCTGTTTGAAGGGCCCTCAAGAGAAGCATTTACAAGAAATACAAGTCATGTGCAAAAAAGCTAGAGAAAACATACGTGCTCAACTTGACAAAGCAGACAAAAGGAGAAAGCCATCCACCCTGAAGACCCAGAGCAGGAAAAGGAACTTACTGCCATGAATCCTAAGAAGTTCTAACTTCCACCAACAACTGCACCAGGGCATAATTGGAACCAATTTTGGATCCAACATCTTACCTGATTTGGAATATTGGTGCCTAAGTTATCTGAGCTATTAAAATGTTGCCAGTATTTTTGTACTTTAAAGAACCGGAATAGGGCACCAAGGATTTCCTTTACTGTTGGTCTCAGGAGTAGAGCTGATCAATTGACAGAAAAAGCAGCAGTGTGTGTGGATTTTGAAAATTTCCCCCTCATTTTTCAACTGGCTGTATTTGGAACAGCTACGTAGTCCAACACTCAAAAGGGAATTGATAAACTCTGATCCAAAGAGCTGTTTCCCCCCTGTCAGATCTAAGGACAACTATTTAATTTAATTTTTGATAAGTCCTTAGCTCAGAGGTGGGCAAACTACAGCCTGCAGGCCGGATCTGGCCCCTCAGGGCTTTGGATCCTGCCCGTGCAATTGCCACCCCCATGGTGCAGTGGGCCCCACGCTGCTCACAGAAGCAGCCGGCCCCACGTCACTGCGGCTCGTGGGAGAGAGGGGCAGAGGGCTGAGCGTGCTTCCCTTGCCTGTGGGTACCTCCCCCGAAGCTCCCATTGGCCGCAGTTCCCAGGAGCCGGCCCTGGCCCCAGTGCACACCGCTGCCACTCTGGAGCCGCTCCAGGTAAGCGGCGCCGGGTTGGAGCCCGCACCCCAAACCCCTCCTGTACCTTGCACCCCAACTCCCTGCCCTGAGCCCCCTGCCACACACTGCCTGCACCCCACAACCCTTCTGTCCTGAGCCCCCACCGCACCTTGCACCCCTCCCCCCTGCTGCACCATGCATCCCTCCTGCACCCCAATTCCCTGCCCTGAGCCCCCTGCCTGCATCCCAGCCCCCTGCCGCACCCCATGCCCCTCCTGCACCCCAACCCCCTGCCCTGAGCCCCCTCCTGCACTCTGAACCCTTCCTGCACCCCAGCCCCCTGCCCTGAGCCCCCTTGTACACCCCGCACTCCTCCTCTGCCCCAACCCCTTGTCCTGAGCCCCATCCTGCACACCGCATTCTCTCCCACACTCCCTCCCATACCCCAACCCTCTGCCCCAGCCCTACATTCATGGCCCTGCATGCAATTTCCCCACCCACAGGTGGCCCTCGGGCCAAAAAGTTTGCCCACCCCTGCCTTAGGAGGAGAAACCTGAAGGACCTATGGATTCCTTTTAAGGACATCCCTTTTCATACCCATTAGCCACTAAGGCCTCTTCCAAGAAAGACCTTTAATCTGTGGTTCCTTTTCTACTTTCATAGATGTGAGTGAAGCTCAAGATTCCTTCTTAAGCAGTTGAAACACTGGGAATCAGTAGATGGAACCAATATTTTGCTAGAACAAGAAGCCACTGACTCTTTTCCTTTAAAGACCTGTCCATTTCTCCATCCCTGGTACTGCAGGGACCAACTCCTGTTACACTATAAACCAAAAATTTGAACATTAGGCTATTTAAAAGGCTAAAAAGGCTATTTTAGTTAGCTTACTAACTAACTAACTAAATAAATCAAACCTGTGCAGGAAATAGGAACTGGTTCCTTCACTGCTGATGGAACGACAGAAACTGAGGGACAGCCAGGGGTGGAGGCCTTTTATACTCATGGATACAAAATGTTGCAATAAGAAACAACCATGCACCCCTTAGTTGCTTTACAGCTTTGAATGGTTCACAAGTCAAGTCTTTATCTCCCCTTCTCCCATTATATAAAACTGATACAAATGCAAGAGTCTATCAAACTTGAAATAAACAGAGAGCAATGAAAGATTAATAATTTAAGAAATTACTTGCCTGTGTCCTTACACAAGGATCTCTCAGCATGAATGTGTGCTCACTGAGGTAATGAACTATGAACATTTTACCTCCAGTTCATAAAGTGCTTAAATCATTTTATTAGTCCTTGTTTGACATCCATTTTACATGGGTTAGCTTGAATTAAAATGTTTGGAACAGCTGTAGGGCATGTTGCAGGATGTAGTTTAAATAACATTCTTTTTTATGTCGTGTAAACAATGTTCTGCAGGAGAACATCTATGCTGCTTTAATGAAAGAATAATGCACTATTTTCTGCCTATCTAAAAATACTAAAATATGGCTTCAGATAATTGTTTCTTGGTTTTACTATACATAAAAGCAGAAATACTCAGATGGAAAACATCAGACTGTCTCTTATTTCTTATCACTAAACTCATGGAGGGGTTTCAGGATAAAATCAGTCCACTGTTGCTGTTGCTAATTCAGGAAAATTACTCAGATAGATCCCTTTTCACTTAGCTGATGTTAAGTATTAATTCCCATAAAGTGCTTTCAAGCAATGTGACACACTGTATTTTGTTTCTTTACTCAAGCACTGATCCTGTAAAGAACTTACACATAACTAATAAAGGCTAACTCAAATACCTCAAAAAGATAGCATACTCAATCCATCCATCCATATGCTATATAGTGCATTAAATTATATCCTGCATATGTTCTAATGAAACATAATACAGAGAAGTATACATAAAAGAAGTCTTATTTAATTAGCAACAATGTAAACTTAAAACAGACAATATCATTTTTTCAGCATTAAGAAATTCTGTAATTCCTAACTACAAATACTTGTGAAATCATATTCTGAACACATACCTTGTCAAACCAATATTTGTGAATAATTCTACAGCAATAGGTGAACTGGATGTCTTTAAAGACAAATTAAAGTATGAATTTGTATGAAAGTGAATTGGTTGAGGATCATATATTTACTAAAATAACCCTTAAATGTCAAAGGCTGCTATATAACATTATTTAAATATAAGATAAAGTGAGTTCATGAAAATCCTGAAACATAAAGCCTTGAAATAAGAATCTAATAGTCAATCTGTAACAGCTATTTAAATTGTTTAAAAATCCACCTTGAGAAGAAAGGAAGATCCATCCACTTCTGCTTTCCCTACAAGTTGACAAGTAAGGTCAAAAAACAGCATTGGCTGGACACCAGACAATTTTGCTGTTGGCCCACAGACTGAAAGATTACTAGCTGCCCACGTACGTAGTTCTTCTATTGTTTTCTGTTCTTCTTCTGTGAAAGAGTACGATTTACTAGAGGTTCGAGGCACTATAGGTGCTCCTACGGTTCCATCAAATGTCAAGGATGCAAAGCCAATACCAGTAATCCCCTGCATCTGTTTATTGTATTCCCTGATCTACAACACAAAAACAGGAAGAAAAAAATATTGACTACAGTGCATAAAATGTATAAAAATTTCAATATCTGATGCATAAAAATGATTGTTGCCTGTTATTGCTCTTTAAAATATATTATTCCTACAAAATAAGAACACATATCGAGGAAGGAACCAAATGAAAAAAAAACCAAACAAATGAATACACCCGGAAAACCAACCAGACAAGCAACAGAAAATGCAACCTAACACCAATAATTCCTGTACTGGCAGGATCCAAAATGTATATGCAAATAAATTATAAAAATATCTAGCTCTCATATAGAGCTCTTCATTCATAGACCTGAAAGTGCTTTCCAAATGGAGGTAAGCATCTGCCCTACTTCCCTTTACACATGAGGAAACAGAGGCACAGGGTGAGGTGAAGGTCAAAAGTATAACTGGGTTAAAAAAAATTAGATAAATTCATAGAGGATAGCTCCATCAACGGCTATTAGCCAAATTGGTCAGGGATGCAACCTATGCTCTGGGTGTCCATAAACCTCTGACTGCCAGAAGCTGGAACTGAACAACAGGTGATGGATCACTCAATAATTTCTGAGTTCTGTTAATTTCCTCTGAAGCATCTGTCATTGGGCACTGTCACAAGACAGATGATCATTGGTCTGATCTTATGGCTGTTCTTATTTTCTTATGACTTGCAACAAGTTACTCAACAGACCATTGGTAGAGCCCCAGTATCATGAGTCCCAGTCCAGCTCCTTATACCCTAGATCACACTGCCAGCTAATAAAAGTAGATTATTGAACATTGCCCTTCAGTTCCTCAATAATAAAATACACCAATTCTACTCATACGACAACACAATAAATAGATCAATTTTCTCCTTGATTCATGCATGTAACTTACCTTAATGGGAGTTCAGAGACCTAAATATTCTTCTTCCTGCTACTCTGCAATGGACATCTGCCTGCCAGATGACTGATTTAACTGTAAACTTGCAACTATGGGCAGGTCTACACTTACCTCTGGAGCAATCAATCCAGCAGGGGTCGATTTATCGCGTCCAGTGAAGACGCGATAAATCAACTGCCGAGCACTCTCCCGTCGACTTTGGTACTCCACCGGAGCAAGACGGGGTTGATGGGGGAGTGTCAGCAGTCAACTTACCGCAGTGAAGACACCGCGTTAAGTAGATTTAAGTACGTTGACTTCAGCTACGTTATTCACATAGCTGAAGTTGCATAACTTAGATCGATCTCCTTCCCCCCCCAGTGTAGACCAGGCCTATGCAATGAATTCTGAAAAGCTCAAATCCTGAAGTGTTCCCTCAAGCAGCAGGCAGTCTGCTCTTTATATTCTCCAGTCTCTATGTGATGTCAATAGGACATCTTCACGTACATGATATGATCCATAAAACGGGAGCTCTATGCAATGGCCCACTTCGCCCTATTTAACTTAAGAGATGGCTATCAAAAGGTAGTAATTGTTCAGAATAACTCATTTGAATAATTTTGCCATTCTACATCTTAGAACATAGCCATGCTGTAAAATGATCACTACACGGTTCTTAGTGCCTTGTTTTCAGGGCATTTAAATACTCTAGCAATTTAGAAAATAGCACAAACCCAAAAGGATATGTACTATAAAATTGTTCTAAACAGCAGGAGATTTAATCAAGAATTTGCCAAAATTTCCAGAGCATAATTTGTAACATAAGTATACAAATAAATAAACTTTTGAATTCGTAAGCAAAGCCCTAAAGAGGGCTTGATATCAGGAAGTCCTTTAATCCTTGCTACTTTGGCATAAATGCCTTAAGGATCATTTCTAGGACAAAATCCAACCTTACATACACTTATATATTCTCTAGACCTGGCAGATAAGTAAGCAACATCTCAGGAGGTAGTTTTTCCTAAAGATAATGTTGTAAATTTTAATCTGTTGACCTTTAGCTAAAATCAACAAAAAAAAAAAATACAGAAGAACAAAAGATATAAATCTGGAATGTATACGTTTTTCATAATTCTTTTGAAGTGAATCAACTCTGTCTCCTAACTCCTACTTTTTTTGCATTGAAGAAAGCTTCTATTATAAATAGCATGAACCCATGATGAATGAATAGCCTTTAGCTCTGCTGCAGATATTGGCAATATATTCTATACTTGCACAAAACTATGCAGCACTGAGGGAAAAAGAAAGCCTTCTTTCTTCAGTTTTATTCATTTATCTATGATCAAAAAGATTTCAGCTATATCATCACATATTTTATGTGGCATTTCAAATGAGTCTCTCTCACAGACGTTTTGCATTTATTTCCCATTTATTTGTTCAATAATTTATCAAGTACCCATTGCCATAGTATCTCGGCAACTTATAGACTGAAAACTCACCACTAGACCTAAGAGAGAGAAGTTTATGAAGCTCAGCTTCTTATGTAAGTAAGACAGGAAACTATACTGGCTCATGTGGAATCCTTTGAGCTTTCATCTATCCCTTCAATTTAGACTATTTTCGCCAACTATAGCCTTGATTTCATGCTCCTTTCTATGGGCTCTGTTTGTGTGTGCCATGCTCCTACGGTCTCTATGAGTAACCTTATGGGCTTATTATGGCCATCAGGAAGTTTAGACCTGAAATTAGATGAAGGTTTCTAACCATCAGAGGAGTGAAGTTCTGGATCAGCCTTCCAAGGGGAGTAGTGAGGGCAAAGTTCTCAAACCATGGTAAGCAATGATACACTATAAAAGAGCGATGTAATTAGCACTTAAACTAATTTTAAATGTAATTAAATGTAGATAAAGCTAACCTGTGAATTTAGTAAAAGATGACAACCTTTTCCTACAAAAAATGCTTTTTATTATTCCTGGAATCTTGGCTGGCGGCAAGAGAGACTCTCTCTGGTATAAATAATTATCACTATAGCAAAACGTCTAGTGGGGAAAAAAAATACAACGAAACAGATGATGTGGACCTTGCTTGCAATGAGTAAGCAACTACCTTCACTTACGGTTTAAGGGAGTTTCTGGACAAGTAATTTTAAACCTGAAGAACTGAATGTGAAATCCTAACCCCACTGAAGTCAAAAGCAAATTCCCACTGACTTCAATAGGACAGGATTTCACCTGGAATATATTTGCACAAGAGCTGCTAATCTCCAATGCTACATGAATAGACTTTAAAAAGCCAAATATATCTGGATTCAAAAAAACATTATCTACCTAGTTCAACAGAAGGGAAAGTGTGATCATAAATTGAATATTAGACTGGATAATAGCATCTGTGAGGTAATTTTCCATCAAAACTGATTTGTTAAATTATAAAGGCAAGAGCAATGTAAGAGACTATTACAAAACTACTGCTGTCATAGATCATCAAAATGCCTCACAAAGACAACATAAAGCTAATCTATAACTGCTACAGTAAGAAGAATCTAAACTAAATCTGAAAATTGATTTCCAGCTGGATTAGGAATTGAAGACAGCCTTTTCAAACCTGGATGTCACAAGTTCAAAGGCTTGATCATAATTTACATATTTCACAAAGAATGTCTGGTAATTTCAAGACAAAGGGTTTGTTTGTTTCTTAAATAGAACAATATTTCACTGTGGATAGAGTAGTCTCTGATAAATTCCTTCTTAAACTGAAACCAGGCAAAGAATATACTGCACGTTGCTTATAAGGTATTGGCAAAACAGTAAAGTTATTATTATATGCAACTTAGTTAACTTTTACTATTCTAAATTTGCCAGGTGACTGAACCTTGACCAGCTCAATCAGATTCTCAGATTATTCCTGAGATAGAGGATTGATGCCTGTGACAGCTGCTTTTATGAAAACATTTTCCTTCCCAAAATGATGTCTTCTGGAACATTACCTTATATTTTGTAAATGTTTTGTCACATTCCTTTAAGTGTACTAATCCACAATTTAAACTGGTTTTGATAATATGGTATCCTGTTTTTATTCTCTCTCTTATATTTGGGTTTTAATATTTTAATTCCTTTATCCTAATAAATGCATAATAACTGAGGCCATATAAGAAGGCAGGCAGTAATTGAAGAGAGAAGTAATGTATAATATTTCAGTAAATATGTTGTTTCCCCAACATTAATTAAATCTTTGTGCATATATTTAAACAGAATACTAACAAAAATAAATTACTAAAATCAGATGTAGAAACCCTCATTCTTAGGAATGATTTGAAGAGAATGTTCACCAGCTTCTAAAATAGGACACATTTAAAAAGACACAGTTTGGACACTATGCTGTGCAAGCTTTTCCATGAAGTTCTGCCAATTCGCTTATTTATCAAGTAGCCAACACCAACTATTGTGCAGGAATTGCTGATCTGGGTGGATAGTTTCAAGCTTATGATAGTGTGTATTTGTTTAAAAAGTGTACAGACACTAAATAGGATTTGCATCTAAGGCAAATGCATTACACCACTATGGCACTGAGCCTCCTTCATGGTTATGTGCTATAAATGTGGTGGCCTCAGTCCAGATCCTAGTGGACAGATGTCCACAGCAGGGCCAGCTTTAGGAACCAGCATCCCAAACATGTGTGTGGGGCGGCACTTTTCAAGGGGCGGCACTCCGCGCCCCCCCCCCCCCCTTTTTTTTTTTTTTTGGGGGGGCCCCCTGGGTTTTTTTTTTTTTTTTTTGCTTGGTGCGGCAAAAAATCTGGAGCCAGCCCTGGTCCACACCAAACACACAAAAAGTCACAAACAGTGCCATCATGACTGTTGGCATCTTTATTGTCAGTCTCAGTAGAGGATCAAGGATGAAAAAAGCATTGACAGTAAACTACTCTTAACTTCTAGGATGGTCCCACCAAGTTAGGATAGGGTAACATGGAGAACTGTTGTACTGGATCAAACCTATGGTCTGTTTTGTCCAGTATTCTGTCTCAGAGAGTAGCCAGTTCTCTATAACCTTCAGAGGAAGGTTAAGGAAAGATGGAGTAGGTGGATCTGAGATAATCAGCCCCCTCCATGAAGGTCTCATGCTAATCCTAAATACACCTCTACCCCAATATAACACTGTCCTCGGGAGCCAAAAAATCTTACCGCGTTATAGGTGAAACTGCGTTATATCGAACTTGCTTTGCTCCGCCGCAGTCTCTCTCCCCCCAATTCCAAAAAGCCCAACGCTTTTTCTTTTGTTTTAAAATCAAGGATAAAAAAAAAGTATTGTGGATGAACTATGCTTTAATTCATTTGCCTGATTGAATGCTGTGGTGGTGAAGAACCACCTATCATTACGGTTATATAGCTACTTTCAATACAATTCAGATATTGCATGTAACCTTTCAAACAATATCACTAGCTGAAATAAAATACATTACTCTTCCATTAGGAAGTACTCCTGTTGACTCTTCAAATTTCTAAACATACTGCCATCTTTGCTTCAGATCTAAAGCTGAGATTAAGATCTTTTTCAGAAGAAAAAACTTGTACTGGATTCTTAGCTTAAAATTTAGGTTGGAATTCAGGAGCAGGAGAAATACTGCAGATGTGAACAACAGATGGCAAAATGCTGTGTGTGTGTTTAAAAAGTGTCAACATTTTAAAATATTCTGGGATATCATATAGAAACAACTGAATTATTTTACAGATATTCCTTCAGAAGAAGTAATATTTAGTAAACCGCACATATTATAAGACTATCCATCAATTAAAAAAAATTGTAATAAGTAAGAGCACAAGTTTCTGTGAAAGGTATCCTGCAATAGTGCAAAACTATAGCTTTTATAGACCTATCAAACTAATAGGGAATTGGACCAACAATCAAGTACAGATATTATCATAGTAATGACAAATGATGCTCCACTTGTTATGTAAGCAGCCCTGTTGAAGTCAAAGGAACTGCTTACATGAGGAACATGAGAAGGATTGCACAAAATTCAGTGTATTGCAAGATGTCTATCACTTTTCCTGAAGACAGTGATGATTGATTATTAAAACGTAAACTTCAAAAAAAGGATGACTTTTTCCTTTTACATTTCATATCCTTTGTACTGAAATATAGTAACTCCTCACTTAACATTGTAGTTATGTGCCTGAAAAATGTGACTTTAAGTGACATGATGTTAAGCAAATCCAATTTCCCCATAAGAATTAATGTAAATAGGGGAGGTTCGGTTCCAGGGAATTTTTTTTTTTTTGCCAGACAAAAGGCACTATATACATTTTAAACAAGCAATTTAATACAGGTATAAATTTTAAACAATTTTAAAGAAACAATTTAATACTACAATGATCATTGCTGAGTATGAAGCAATGGGAGGTGCCCCCTCCTTACCCCACACAGGCACATCCCACTGGCACTGCAGACAATGAGGCAGGCAAGGAGGCTGAAGGTGCCGTAGGCTAGGAGAAGCATGTTGCGCAGCAGCAGCTGCAGCTTCCTCTACTGTGTAAGTACCAGGGGTGGGGGGCTCAACCCTCAGCCCGCCAACTCCACCCCTTCCCCCAAGCCCCCACCCTTAACCCACTTCTTCTCCCCCTGACCTCTTCCCCCTTTACTGTGCATGCTGCATCCTTGCTCCTTCCCCCTCCCTCCTGCCCATGGCAATCAGCTGGTTTGCGGCGTTCGGGGTGGGGGAGGAGCGAGGACGCGGCACGCAGGCTCCCCCTCCCTCCTGAACGCCACAAACCAGCTGATTGCCAGGGGCAGGAGGCAAGTGAGGGATGGGGAGACTGCGCACCGAGTCCTCACTCCTCCCCCTCCCTCCTGCCTCCTGAACACCGCAAACCAGCTGACTGCCGCAGGCAGGAGGCAGGGGGAGCAGGGGGAAGGTGCTGATCTGCGGGGTCTGCTGGTGGGCGGGAAGCGCTTGGGGGTGTGTGTGTGTGTGTGTAGGGGAGCTGATAGCTGTGGACAAAGCAGGCAGCCAAACGATGTTATAGTGGAGCATTGCACAACTTTAAACAAGCATGTTCTCTAATGGAGCAGGGACATAAGATCGAAATAACGTTAAGTGAGGATGTTAAGTGGGGAGTTACTGTGTAATACACCAAGATTGTTCTGCTCTCTTTACAATGTATGTGTCAGTTTTCATCTATATTACATATATTACTTTCTCTATATACCTAAATTAAATAAATATTTTTCAGCTCTTCAAAGCATAGCTTCTTAGCCAACTAAGACATCTATTTGTTTAAAAAAATTAAAATAAAAAACAACCTCTATACTAGATTACGGAATGCACTAGCCATTGCTGAGAAACCACAGTTTACTGATATTATTCCCATCTACTCTCCTAAATACCTTTTTTGCTTTGTTTCTTGTTGTTGTTATGTCTAATTGAAGCCTCAGTCCTGAAAGATGTTCTGTGTGGTTAGTTCTCTGTGCCTGCATGAAGCCCAATCGACTTGGATTAGGGAACAAACCTTAGTTTCAGCAAAACTAAGCAATGACATGTTAGTAGTTAATTAACACAATAAAAGCTTATTTGTTCAAAAAGTGTGAATGGTAAATTATTTAGGTTTAAATACTTGAATGAAAGTTATGTACTGATTAAAAACAATTTGCATTCAGATATAGTGCAAAATTGTCTTTTCATTACAGGACAAATGGCAAACAGATGCAGAACTATTTACTTTTCCTATTCCTTCATTCTAGGTACATTATAGGACAATTCCAGCTGACTGGAGGACAATAATTCTGATTTAGGGCAACTTGTGAGGTATCAAAATTTGTTTTTGCAAAAATGGATTTGTATCAAAATGTCTATTTTCAGATCAAACCCTGAGCTTTTTCATCCAGGAGAAGAAAAAGAAAGAGTCCATGTGAGAGAGTGTTTGTGCCTATCCTGGTGACTATGGCAGAAGCCTGGGATGTGACAGACCCAGGTTCAAGTCCCTGCTTTGTCTGATTCCAAGTGATCTTAGATGAAAAAACTCTGTTCTCAATCAGGCAGAACAGGGACATGAACCTGGGTCTCCCACATCCCAGGCCAGTGCCATAATCACCAGGTTACGGGGAATCTCCCTCTCCACTAGGCAAAAATGTTGTAAGTTGCATCTCAGTAAGATGCATCTATGCATCTATGCATCTCAGTGACGTTTCAGCTTTGATAAAGTTTCTTTTAGTTGAAAATATTCCAACCAGCTATAGTTCCAGTACTTATACAGTAGCAAAAAGAATAGCAAGACATTAGTAAGGCTGGCATGCATGGGATCAATATAAAATGAACTTCTATGAAGGTCTGAAAAATACACCTAAATATAACAAGTCTAGCTGTAGGTTCCCACTCCGTTATCCATGTATATCACTGCCCAGACAACATGATTAGCTTGGATTCTTCAGTATCAGAATAAAAACTACAAAGATTCAATAAGAGAAATAAGCAAACTTCATTTAACAGTTCACATCAACACATTTAAATATTTTTGTGGGCCAATATAAAAGGGGCAATGGACCTAATATATCTGGACTGTCCAGGAGAGGGTTGAACAGTGCTAAACACACTATTGGGGGAAAATTCAGGACAGGGAGTGTGTTGGGGTCACCCTGCATGTGGTAACCCAGGCTGGTGGAAGTCAGAATGTGACTGCAGCTTTGCTAACAGGCTGCAGCTATACACAATCACTCAGGGTATTATCTGTATGCTGTTTGGCTGTTTCTGAGCAGCCCCGGTGGGAGCTACAACAGCAAAGCATTGTTAGGCATCCTAGGTTGCAGGGCAGGGGTGACACGGCCTCTCACTTGTCTGGACTGCATCCTGAAATATCACGTGATCGTGTAATTGAAGACTGTATCATAATACATACTCACAAGATGGCCAAATTAAGGTTACATGGGCAATCTCAATCTCAATTCTGGTATTTCCTAACTTTTTGAGTGATGGACTTTGTAACCTCAACATTATTTTAATATAGTTTAGTGTGTGTAACATAAGGTCAAAAGGGGAGTACAATATGTAGGATGTTGATATAACACAACATTTTGAGACCGTGTGCTTCCACTGTTAGGGAGAAAGCTAAACTTCCTTCCCTCCACGGTGTTCCCTCCACGTAGTAAAAGGCACAGGTATATCGGTAGTAACTGGTGCAGTAGAAGGCACAGGTATATCTGTAGTAATTCATTAAGTATTAGCTTAAGTCACAAAATTACAAGACGTATTAACAGAAATATAATTATGTGAAACATAATCTTTCAATCCTGTTATCAAGATGCTTGCAATTTTCATTTCCTGAAACATTGAGCAAATCAAGTGATTCTGTATCTAGACTAATCCCAATTGAACACTTTTTTCCCATTACATTATTAGCTGTGACTCACAGGACCTTGTCAACACCTGTTTTAATTATTATAGTGGTGCAGTAGCACCACTATAATTAAGGTTATGTCATGACTTTGGTCTAAAGAGCGACCTTCTAAGGCCTCTTAAATTGGCATGCTTACTCAGATTCCTTTGAAATGTGGTGTGCTTTAGAAGGGTGAAGAATTGGCTTTGACTCAATTTGGGGTCATTTAAGTCAGAGATTGTGGAGATGTAAATGCCCCAAAACAGCCATTTTTCAAAAAGTTTCTACATTTTGTGTCTTTATTTATTTTTGGCTCAGAGCTACAGATAAAACTATTGATGTAATGTAGGTCTCAGTCTGTTGAATTTTACCCAAGGTGGTGCATGATACTCACTAAATCTTTGGGAGACCCAAACTGAGAACAGTATTTAAGAATATGTACATTTTTACAGTGCACATGTGCCAGTAAATAAAAACAGCTAGCGGCTTTCCATTGCCGCCATTTTATAGAGGACCATGGCTAGCTAGTTAACTTTAGAGCAGCCTCCAGATTGATCTAACGTGCCCCAGAGTTGGGGTGATGTTCAAGGTAACTAGCTCAAATAATTCTAATAGTTTGAAGAGGCATGATTTTCATTTACACAATCCATGGTGGCTTATTCCTAACATATTCTGTTCACATATGAATTCTATAGCTATCTTTAATGATTTTAGTTTACCTAGTGCTCAAATAAGATTTGCTGTTCTGGAATTCCCAGGATTACTTCTAACTTTCTTAAGATAGGCACCCTATTGGTAGTTTTTATTAATTATTTATTATTATAGTATTATTATTATAGTTTTTGAAATCAATTTAGACTTGGTTCATAAACTAGTGAACTTCTTTGTCCCGCATCGGGCTTTCACAATATGAATGAAGTTATCCCCACATTGCCGATGCTTCTCCCCTCAAAAAACCAAAAGTATTAAACAACGTACCTTTATTCTATGAAATCGAACAATATCTCCAATTTTGTAGATTTTTGGAAGGGCATCTAGATTTCCATTAAAAAGTGTGCACGTTAATTTCACATTTGATTGGTCCACAATTGTTACAACTGAACAATAATCTGTAAAATATAAAAAATAAGGTATAATAGGACTTAACATTTTAGTATCCATATATTCATATATGGATTAACACATAAATCAAGGGAGTAATGCTAACATAAATAAGAAAATCCGTCCCATCATATGCTACGTAAACTGTCAGAATAGCTGAAAACCAGTATGGTAGCTTGCGCAAAGAGCTCTGAGTCAGAAACTCCCACGTTCTATTCTTTGTTCTGTCATGGGCCCACTATAGGGTTTGTGGAATGTTACATCTTCACAAGTCTTGGTTTCCTCATCTGTAAAATGGGGAAAATAGCTATTAATCTCACAGAGCTGTGAGAATGATAGTGTTTCCACTGTACTTTAAGAGAAAGAGCTGTGGAAGTTTTAAGAGTAAATTAAAACATTAATTACCACCCCACATGCAGACATAAGAAAAAAGGTTGCAGGCACATATCCGTAGTTTGAAAGTTTATTGCATTTCAAGTTGTTGTTTTATATAGTTTTGGGAGGCAGGCGTTAGAGACCCAGGAAATGGCATTGCAATTCCACAACAAGCCACAAGGTCAAACTCCAAAGACTATATGGCCTTTATTCTGCCTCACTAGAACTGTAACAGTGTATTATGTATGTTACAGACTTCCCTAAACAGAAATGTAAAAATATGTGCTCAGTTGAACATCTGTAAGTGAAAAATCTGTAAGGAAGTAATGATGAAATTGTTGTCTTGATTTAAGGTGTTAGATGCCTAACTTGCTTGGTTGCTTTTGAAAATACCACTAGGATATCAGTAATTTTTAAATAGGTAATAAGCAGAGAAATTGCCTCATAGTCTATTTCTATGTTGATATATGACTTAGCCAGGCATTATGTATGCAAAACTTGGTTTTGAAAATGGCTTTAATAATGTAAAGCAAGACCCTTAAGAAAAGCATATAATTATATGCAATGCATGAACTAAAAATACACAATGCTTCCATTTTTGAAGTACTGACTCCTGAAAAGGGGGAAGTGAACATTGGCTTTGAATGTGAAGGTTGCGGTCCCTAAGTGCACAGGACTAGAATGTACAAAACTAGCATTCTTAGGAGTGAAGAAACTGAATTCTTACATTTTAAAATTGTATTTCTACACACCAGTACATAAAAGTGGGCCTACTTGCCCATTAGTGATTTTTTCCCCCAGCCCTCCTTTCATTAGTTACTTTGAAAACTAGTTGCCATTTATACCATTTACAGTGGGGCTGAAAAGGTTTGCTGGAGAAGTGCACTGAAACATTTTATGCTTTCAGACTTGAAGGCACCAAGAGTTTTTGGGTTAATTCGTGCTGCTAAGTATTGTGCAAAGTAAGGCCATGTCTACGCTTGGAGTGCTTTACTGTTATAAATGTAATGGTATACCGTACCGGCAAAGCAGTCTTCGCTGGATACAGCTTATGCCTGTAAAACTATGCTTTTACTGGTGTAACTTATTATACACCCCTTTCCCTGCAATAGTGTGAGACAAGCTATGGCGGTAAAAGCACAGTTTTGCTGATATAACTGTATCTACACTAGGGGCTTTTGTGAGCACAGCTATGTTGGTCACAAATTATACCTCATCACATCCCTGACTGACATAGCTATGCCTGCAGAGTCTGTAGTATAGTCATGACCAAAGCAAAAGGTAAAAATCAGCAGTGCTGAATTGCCTGAGATGCAGAAATCCAATCTAATTTTTACTCAAGTTTTTCCTTTTGCAAAATCTCACTTTCAAATACAATGTAAATGTTATTATATTGGTAAAGTGCTAACTTGAGGAGTAAAAAGTTCAGATTTACAGGCTGGAAACAGAAATCTTTCCCCTTTTGCCTACATCTCAATACCTTTGGTATGGTCTCCTCTCAGAAACCACACTAAAGGGGAAGGGTTAACTCCGCCCACTCAGTTTTATTTTGTGTACTGGCAGTAACCATATCTAGACTCCTGAGCTCAATCAGAAATGGTTGTAGTACTTAAGATGTCAAGATTTATATAATCCCCTTGAAGCCCCTACTCAGAAGTTAAGAAACACTGCTTAAGCCATCAGAAAGTTGTCTAGGTTATTTAATTGCGATTAATCACGCTGTTGAATAATAACAGAATATCATTTATTTAAATATTTTGGATGTTTTCTACATTTTCAAATATATTGATTTCAATTACAACACAATACAAAGTGTACAATGCTCACTTTATTTTTGCTTACAAATATTTGCCCTGTAAAAAAAAAAAAAGAAATAGTATTTTTCAATTCACCTAATCTCTTTATCATGAAAGTTGAACTTACAAATGTAGAATTATGTACAAAAAAACCTGCATTCAAAAATAAAACAATGTAAAACTTTAGAAGTCCAATCAGTCCTACTTCTTGTTCAGCCAGTCTCTCAGACAGAAAGTTTCTTTACGTTTGCAGGAGATAATACTGCCCGCTTCTTATTTACAATGTCACCTGAAAGTGAGAACTGGCATTTCTATTGACACTGTTGTAGCCAGCATCGCAAGATATTTATGTGCCACATGTGCTAAAGATTCATATGCCCCTTGATGCTTCAACCACCATTCCAGAGGATATGCGTCCATGCTGTGACGGGTTCTGCTCGATAACAATCCAAAGCAGTGTGGACCAACATGTTCATTTTCATCATCTGAGTCAGATGCCACCAGCAGAAGGTTGATTTTCTTTTTTGGTGGTTCGGGTTCTGTAGTTTCCGCATCGGAGTGTTGCTCTTTTAGGACTTCTGAAAGCATGCTCCACACCTCATCCCTCTCAGATTTTGGAAGGTACTTCAGATTCTTAAATCTTGGTCGAGTGCTGTAGCTAGCTTTAGAAAATTCACATTGGTATCTTCTTTGCATTTTGTCAAATTTTCATTGAAAGAGTTCTTAAAATGAACAATATGTGCTGGGTCATCCTCCGAGACTGCTATAACATGAAATATATGTCAGAATGCAGGTAAAACAGACCAGGAGACATACAATTCTCCCCCAAGTTTAGTCACAAATTTAATTAACGCATTATTTTTTTAACAAGCGTCATCAGCATGGAAGCATGTCCTCTGGAACAATGGCCAAAGCATGAAGAGACATGAGCCTTTAGTGCATCTGGCACATAAATATATTGCGACACCTGCTACAATAGTGCTATGCGAATGCCTGTTCTCATTTTCAGGTGACACTGAAATTAAGAAGTGGGCAACACTATCTCCCATAAATGTAAACAAACTTGTTTCTCTTAGTGATTGGTTGAAGAAAACGTAGGACTGAGTGGACTTATAGGCTCTAAAGATTTACATTGTTTTGTTGTTGAGTACAGTTATGTAAAAAACAACAACCTACATTTGTAAGTTGCACTTTCATGATAAAGAGATTGCACTACAGTACTTGTATGAAGTGAATTGAAAAATACTATTTATCATTTTACAGTGCAAATATCTGTAATAAGAATATAAAGTGAGCACTGTACACTTTATATTCTGTGTTGTAATTGAAATTGATTCATTTGAAAATGAAGAAAAGCATACAAAATATTTAATAAATTTAAATTGGTATTCTATTAACAGTGCAATTATTTTTTTAATCGCAATTAAATTTTGAGTTAATCGTGATTAATCGACAGACCTAATACATACATACATACACACACACACACACACACACACACACACACACTTTCTTTTCCAAATAAAACAAATATACCAAAATACAAGATTAATCATAATACATAAAGTAAAGAGGGTTAGGATAAAGGGAAGTGAAATGACATATATATGTTCAGGGACTACATTAATCATCGACCTCTAAAAAAATCAATCCAAATTGCTTTGAATTTTTCAGGTATTCCCTTTCTGCAGAATGCCAGTCATTTGTTAGTTGCCAGGTCAGCCATATCACTGAGCCAGGCATCAATGTTTGATGGGGACTGACTTTTCCATTTTTGTTTTAGCAACCAAACCATACACATTAGAATGACTCCACCTTATTACCAGGAAACTTCCACGTATCAGGAATATATCCAAGAACAAAACTTAAGGGGGAGGGCTCCAATTTAGCATCCAAAAAAATCAAATTAGTCATTTGACCTACCTCAGACCAGAAATTCTTGATAGAGGGCACTCCCAAAAATATGAGGTAATGCAGCACCGATGGAGTTTCACTTCCAACAGCAGTCAGCAGTTACGAGGCCCATTACAATTAAATTATGTGGGGAGCAGTATATTCAAAAAAGTGTCTTTTGGTGAATAAGCCATAGTCTCAAGTCTTCAGTTGCTTTTTTAACATTAGATACAATTGTATTACATTACAGAGATAGTTGCGTATCCAAGTCTCTATTCCAAGCAACTCTCAAATTATCTTTCTTTGGCAGAGTTTTTTGCACCAGAAAATCATTAAAGGCTGAGTAAATCCAGGAAGTGTCCTCCAAAATAATAAAATGTTATGGAGGTTCTGGAGCTTCCAATGCATCTGGTCTAATAATTTGCTCTGATATTATTGCCACTTCAAAAGATTCTAAAGAACACTTCACTGTATTTTTTTTTAGATGCCGAAAAAGCCTTTGACCGCATAGCATGGGACAATCTTTTTGAAGTATTAGCAAAATTTCGATTTGGTAGCCAATTTGTTGCTTAGATTAAGTTTAGATACGCTAATCTGACTTCCAGCGTAGTTACCAACAATATTATTTTTGCCCATTTGCATTACAGAGAGGAATAAGGCAGGCCTGCCCTTTTTCTCCTCTTCTCTTTGATTTAGCTTTAAAATCTTCATATATACTGGCACTAGAAAAGGTTCAGAGAAGGACAACTAAAATGATTAGGAGTTTGGAGAGGGTCCCATATGAGGAGAGATTAAAGAGGCTAGGACTTTTCAGCTTGGAAAAGAGGAAACTAAGTGGGGATATGATAGAGGTATATAAAATTATGAGTGATGTGGAGAAAGTAGATAAGGAAAAGTTATTTACTTATTCCCATAATACAAGAACTAGGGGTCACCAAATGAAATTAATAGGCAGCAGGTTTAAAACAAATAAAAGGAAGTTCTTCTTCACACAGTGCACAGTCAACTTGTGGAACTCCTTACCTGAGGAGGTTGTGAAGGGTAGGACTATAACAGCGTTTAAAAGAGAACTGGATAAATTCATGGAGGTTAAGTCCATTAATGGCTATTAGCCACGATGGGTAAGGAATGGTGTCCCTAGCCTCTGTTTGTCAGAGGGTGGAGATGGATGGCAGGAGAGAGATCACTTGATCATTCCCTGTTAGGTTCATTGGCCACTGTCGGTAGACAGGATACTGGGCTAGATGGACCTTTGGTCTGACCCAGTACGGCCGTTCTTATGTTAATTTATGTTCAGACATTGATATCCAAGCAAATCAACATATTCATGGTATCAGGGGAGGCCAAATAGAGCACCAAATAATGCTCTTTGTGGATGATGCAGAGACAGTGCACTAAAAAGTTAACTTGGGCATCTTTACTGATTTCCTCTTCAGCTAAACATAGTATTAATAAACTGCTGAAATTGTTTATTAATATCTGTTGTGTTGTATATAATTTGTAGGTATTATAACAAATACACTTCTACCTCGATGTAACGCTGTCCTCGGGAGCCAAAAAAATCTTACCACGTTATAGGTGAAACCGCGTTATATCGAACTTGCTTTGATCCACCAGAGTGCGCAGCCTCACCCCCCCCAGAGCACTGCTTTACCGCATTATATCCGAATTCGTGTTATATTGGGTCGCGTTATATCGGGGTAGAGGTGTAGCAGCTATTTATTTCTATTAGCCTTTAGCTTAAGTCTTGCCATCTCTCTCACCAAATTTTCAATAGTTTTGCTTGAAACAGAATAAAGGAAACTCGACCTTTTGGGAGAGATGTTTGTCTGATTTCATATCTTAGATTGACGAGGGTTCTTAGTTTCTTTGGGGAAGAGACAGAAGTCTACACCCAAGGTCTTGATTTCCTTCATAAGGGCATCGATTTTATGTTCTCTCCATTTCTTTTTAAAGGTGACATATGAGATATGGCCTCTGATGAAGGCTTTAAAGGAATCCCAAAATATGACAGTGATGAAGCAGAGAGGGGAATCGTTTAAAAATATAATAAAATAAAATAAGAAGAGTTAACAAATGATGTATCAAACAAAAGAGAAGTATTTAATCTCCACATCTTAGTTGGGGGTGCATACCATAGGGGCCTAAAAGGCTCACCTAGCATGGTACCAATGCCACAATCTGTGATAGAATTTATTTAGTCTTGTAACACTAAGAAATAGTCAAATCTTGAATATGTTGAAAGAGCTGCAGAAAGAAAACAAAAACTACAGTGTCTGACTTTAAGATTCCCCTTATCTCCACCCATCTTGTAAGCCTAAATAAGCCACGTATGTATGAAGTAGCTCATAAGTATTAGCGTTTCTATGCAGAGATGGAGATGATTTATCAAGGACTGGGTCTAGAGTTTTGTTAAAGTCTCCAGCTATCATCGTTGGCTATCCCTCGATACGAGGATGATGTCTGCAGGGAGAAAAGTCATTGATGAGACTTAAGATGGCTGAGGAGTCCAATCCGTGCTCTATAGGTTTTTCCACATGTGTCAGGTGTTGGCTTGGAGAGTGCACAACTGCTGACTGGGAGGCTGTACACTTTTCTTCCTCCTCTACCGTTTCTCAGCTTCTTGAGCAAGGTGATTCTCTTCAGAATGGGTTGAGGCTTGATGTATGATGCAATGCCATTGAAGTCTATTGTCAGCCAGCTCTTCCCAATTCATGGGGCCAATGCCAATTCGTAAGATATACTTCAGGGTGTCCTGGTAGCTTTTCCTCTGTCCCTCATGGGTCCTCTTACCATGACTAAATTGAGAAAAGAGGACTTGCTTCAGAAGATGACCATCAGCCATCTGCACACATTGACAAGCCCAGTGAAGCTGATGTTTTATAATCTTCACCTCAACACTGGTGGTGTTAGCTGCAGTAAGAACGCTGGCATTGGTGCAGTAATTTTACCATCTGATATGACAACACTGTTGGTACCACTTCAGACACTTAAGATGGCTTTGGTATGTCACCCATGTCATGTCCTCATAAAAAATAATGGGATTGACTACTGCATTATAGACCAGGATCTTCGTTTCCATCCACAGATTTCTGTCACTAAAGACATGATGAAGCAACTTTCCAAAGGACGTGCTGGCACAACGGATCCTATATTTGATCTCCACATCAAAATTGGCTGTCTGGGACAGGTGGCTATTAAGGTAACGGAAATGCTCAACATTTTCCAGGAGTTCACCACTGATGACAATTGGTGAGAGAATGGGGGCCGCTTGTGCTGGGACAAGCTGGTGAAACACCTTAGTTTTCCCAATATCGAGGGAAAGTTCCAGGCTATGATAGGTGCCCAAGACAAGATCTAGGGTGGATTGCAAGATAGCCTCGGTGTGCGGAAGGATAGCACAGTCAGCATACTGAAGGTAGGTAATAACAGTCCTGGTGACAGTTTTAGAATGAAGATGCTGCAGGTTTAAGAGCTGGCCATCCATGCGATACTCAATCCCAATTCCAGAAGAAAGGCGATCATGAATAAGAATCAAGATCACGGCAAGATAGATGGTAAAAAGGTTTTGGGCAATAGCACAGTCCTGCTTAAAACCAGTACGCATGGTGAATGGGTCTGTCTCCATTTCATTACAGAGGATGGTGGTAGTCATCCCATCATGAAGGAGCCTGTGAACTCAATGAACTTCAATGAACACCTGAATCTAAACAGCACCTTCCATAATGCTTCACAATTGATGGAATCAAAGGCTTTAGACAGGTCAATAAATTCCATAAACAATGGCTGGTACTGTTCTCTACAATTCTCTTGGAGCTGTCGTGCAACAAAAATCACATCGGTGGTACCCTGAGATGGTCTGAAAACACATTAGGATTTCAGAAGGATGTCTTTGGCAAGAGGGAGGAGATGGTTCAAAAGGATGAAAGCATATAACAACTCCAGCTATAACAACAGGCTGATGGCCCATGTCATTTACACTCAGAAAAATTATTTAAAAAATTGGTATCACACTGATTTGGCCTGCAAAGTTGATTATCAATTGCCACTTTCAGCCTTGAGGACAGTAAATCTGCCTTCATTGTCAAACCCTGCGCTTAAAATATTAACATTCAGTTTTTTTTATGTCTTAGTATAGCAACACCTTTCGCTTTAGAATTAAAGTAACTAGATATTGAGAGGCCTACCCAATCTCTATTCAGTTTAGAAGCCTCAAGTTCTGTCAGGTATGTCTCCTAGAGAATAGGAATGTCAACATTCTTTATTTTTTAAGCACCGGGTATATATATTTTTCTTTTAATAGGGTTATTAAAGCCCTTTATATTCCAGGAGACACATTTAATTATCAGAGCCATCTTATTAATACATAATGGATAACATAAACGCTTTGTGAATAATTGAGAAATTGCAAATTTTCCTGAGCAGCATACAGTTCTTGCATATCTAAGCACCAAAAGTTATCATCCAGATATAGGGTGTCACGTCCTGGTATATATTCTACAGAAGTGGGAAGGGAATTCTCAGCATGGAAGGGAAAGAGGAGAGGGGCAGAAAGACTAATTAAATACATGAAAAAACAAAACAGAAAAGATAGTGGAGAGAGAAATACACAGTAGCACCACACAATCAAAAAGAAGAATCTATTTAAGCAATCCAAAAAACCACACTTGACATTCAGGAGGCATATCGCTGGATCCGTTGAAACTTGGAGACCCTCTCAGCCCCTGGGACCCCAAACATCACCTATTACCAATAAAATTGTGAGGACGCACCATCTAATGAAGCAATGATTTTAAAAATATAATTACTAATCAAATGATTAAGTATTGAAGCTCCTTTCCCAACAGGAAGTAAATTGATAACCCGTTAACCGCAATGAGAGAGAAAATAAAAAGAAAAGGAACCAACGTGCCAATATCAATATCAGCTAGTCCCTATCCACTTGTTTAGACGAGCCATATCAGATCTCAGAGAGCAAAACCAATTCCATATGGTCAGATCACTCCAAAGACATCTCCTTTTAGAAGGGAGGAGGTGGCAGATTTGTGAGGAATTCTTCTGCCTCTTGAGGGGAACTGAATGATACTATCTCGTCACCATTCTTAGTATGGAGTGTTGCCAGGTATTTAATAAGATACTTCAAGTCCATCTTCCTGGGCAATTGTTTTGCTTGGTTAACAGCTGCCCTCCTTGCAACCACATCACGGGCATAATCTTGAAAGAGCAGTATTTTAATTTCTGGTTCTTGACGTAACAGCTCCTTCTCCGCTCCCAACCCATCTGGATTTCTGCAATATAAGCTCCTTAGTGGTAAGGTGATTTCATGAACTTCATCAATGTTCTAGGCCAACATCCTGGAACTGGCTTGGGGCCCACTCTATAGCAAAACAAAAATCTACAAGCAGATTCAGACAAAATCTTAGCAGTTTAGAGATAAATTCAAAAGATTTACCTTTCTCTATTCACACAGGGACACCCAATTCTAATGTTACATCATCTCGATCAGGGTGTCTCAAACTTCATTACACCACGACCTCCTTCTGACAACAAAAATTACTTTATTGACTCCAGGAGTGGGAACTGAAGCCTGAGCCCACCCGAGCCCACTGTCTTGGGCAGGGGGCTAAAGCCGAAGCTTGAGCCTCACTGCCCTGGGACAAAGCTGAAGCCCGAGGCCTTCAGCCCCAGGCACGCAGGGCTGATGCCCTTGGGCTTTGGCCTTGGACGGTGGGACTTGGGCCCCAGGTGGTGGGGCTCGAACTTTGGCCCCGGGCTCCAGCAAGTCTAAGCCAGCCCCGGCGACCCCATTAAAATGGGCTCACAACCCACTTTGGGGTCCCGACCCACATTTGGAGAATCACTGATTTAGATCAATTAGCTTGGTCTTACTAGTTTTGATATTATTACAGTTCTTCATAAACTGTAACTTGGTTCCCTTTGAGATCATCTTCCACTTCAGAAATTCTGTGTTCAGCTTCATCCATCTGTCTGGATAGAGCTTGTAGTATACTCTGAATCTCAGTCATGGTGATCTGTAGAATGTAGACTATAGATTTAATGTCAACAGTGTCTGCAGCCACCTGTTGTAGTATAGCCATCAGTTGCATTCCCATCAGGCTCAGGCACCATTTTGTTTGTCAGGGTGGGGATCTCCTCTGTTTTTTCAGTGCTTTCAGAGTCAGAGAGAAGATGCAGAGCTATAGAGTATCTTGGGGGTTTCAGTAGCCGAGCACAATATTTCTTAGGGTTGGATGGTAAATTTTAGGGGACAATGTTTGGGGATTTCCCATGGCCTGCATCAGAGTTCAAGCAACCTACATCCAACTCGGTTGCAACCCTGGTGTCCCAAGTTGTTTAGGTTCTTCAGAAAGTAGTGTATACACAGAATGTTCCAGATATCAATTCATATCTCAAGAAGCTAAATTATGAAAGCAATGAATAATCTAGTTTAAGAATTATACTTCCAATTGCTACTAGAACAAACAGTAAGAACAGAACACATACACCAGAAACATGAAAATGCTAAGCATCTGCCTTGTTTGAGTGACAACACGAATGTCCTCAGGTTCTGTAATGACTACGTGAAATAGCAGGAAAGTTTAAAAACACAGCTCAGGGATTTAACTAATTACTATTACAGAGATCTTTTTAAGTCGGGCAAACAACATTTAATGTCACTGCTAGAAATATGACCACCACCTATTTTAGAGCAATGTTAGCTTCAGTCATACTTCATATGGCAACCAAGAAACTACACAGGCCATGTCAGTTTAATCAAATTATAATAGTCAGTGCCACAAACCAGTCAGCAATGAGAAAGGCAAAGTTATCATTTTGTCTAATATCACAGCAGCACCTACATCCTGTGGAATAATATAAAAATATCCTATACTAATTCCAACAACAGTACAAAAATTAATGTAAACAATTTATAGCAAAAACATTTGCTATTATGGCTCAGGTCTGGGTGTATTTTCCCCAATAGAATAATTTACTTTAGCAGTAAGCAATTAGTGAAACACACATTTCTCCCCTTGGTTAATGTCACTATGAGCCCCTGAAAAGGCAAGAAGCATGCAAAACCTTACTGACTCAGTTTTAATTCTTTTCTGTTCAGTTCCTTAGGTCACCTCTCATAACTTGGTTTTAGAGCTAATCTTCAGTAAACATTTTATAAAGCAACAGAAGCACAAATAAACTGCTTAGAGGAATCAGAGACTCCATCAATCCACTATGACATCTTCATCATATTAAGACTGTGAAGATCTAGAAGGAAACAAAAAGGATGTCACGTTCCAGAATTAGATGAAGATGGCACATGGGTCACAGAAGCATGAAGAGCATTAATCAGACTCTTTAGATTTATTCTTCTGATGAATATGTACATATGACCGTTTTGGATCCATTTAAAAAGATCTTTCTTTTACAAAACCCTAAATGACTAGGGGGAGATGAGAGAAGCGCTGACAGAAGAGATCCCATAGGCAATTTAAAGAGTCAAAACCCCACATCTTCCTATTTCTAATACAAATATAAATAATTGGTACAACAACATTTCTATAAACATAACTGATTTTTCAATATTCTGGCACAGATAATACAATTCTCAATTCTAACATACTAGATGTCTTCATAACTGGTTCTACATCATTACTGAAGATTCTTCTGCCTATTCCTATCAGAAAGAATTGGTATACTAGACCAGATCACAGGTCCATCCAGTCAACTATCCTATCTCTAAATGGGACAGAGGAAGGAGAAGGAAACCGCACAGATTAGTGGTTGGCCTTTAGTAGGAATATTTATATTCCTAAAATGTTTATTTAGCCTGACTAATGTACCTGTGGATGTTCTCATCTTACATTTTTGATACCTTCTTGGCCTCAATTATATCTTGATGGAATGAGTGCTACACATTAACTCATTTATTAGCATAAATGAGTTGTATTCAAAATGACATTCAAAATCCATAGTTTTATCCTGCTTGTGACGTTAACAGCAGGAAAGTTTGATAAAATTTGAAGTTATCCATCATAAAAATATTGTATCATATCTCACTTACTATTACATTTCAAAGGGATATTTGTGTGGTACTGTGAATATACAGGCCATTCTAGCCAGCTACATACATTCAGCCTCCTGTTAGGTGGAGCCAACCATAATATAGCAGACTGCAGTCAAAGGGGGCTATGTGTCAAGGACAAAAGGAAATCTCCAACTCTTATTAAAGCAGCCATGGGATTTTTGTGCTAAGATTTCTCAGTCACCTAAAGAAATTGTGAACTAAGCATCCAAATCTCTAGGCAGCTTTGAAAATCTCAGTGCTAATGTTCTCACAGAGCAGACAGATCCTCAGGTTTGTCATGTTTCATCTAAAATACCCATACACAATTAATTGCACGGAATTCCATTTACCTGCCAAATTTATCTTACCAAGATTTGAAATTGTAGTTCCCAGAAGTATTTCCCTAGAGTGCAATTCTCTCAATATTTCAAATACAAGAATTAGACCACCAGATTCTCCCACCTTAGGGTAAGGATCCAGGTACAAAAATATGTCATCCTCCTCTCCCCGCCATGATTTCTTGTGCATCTAGCATAGTCTTAACGACACTAATTTTCTTACTGCTCGAAGTAACATAAAATATAGTATTGTCCAAGCCACAATCATGATTTAGAATTCATACTATTCATTCTAGACTCTTGTTTTAAGTGATTAATAACTTCCCTTCCTAAATATGACCTTTGGTAGTGTCACTTCCATAGTAATTCTAATTAAAAATTAAGCTCTTCAAGAATGCAGTCCGGGTTTCCATTAACTAAAGTCTTATCCTGTAAATCCTTTTTGAAGTACATAAATGGGAAGCCACCAATCCAACTGAAATGTGAAAGTTGTTTTCTGTTGCTCGTGAATAGCATAATATTTGTGATTGAGTTTGCTCATTTTCACAAGTATTAAAAAGAGCCAAACTAAATTGTATTGCTGAATTTTATTTATTTGCTACTGCTGTTACAGGAAACATAAATGTCACTGCACAAGCAATTTTGTTTTAATCCAGCAAAGTCACTGTAGTATAAGACAGCCAATTTTGACTATTTTTTCCAATGAAAAGAAACTCAATTTGTAAGATTACCAATCCAGAACTTAAAAAAAAAATATTAATGAAGCTCAATAATTAAATATTAATGAAGCTCAATAATTCCTTTAGCAGACATGACAGATTCCTTTACCAGATTCATAGCCACCATTAGGAAAAAAAACCCCAACATTATAAAGTCAGTATTTTTCACCTGGCTGGCTAAATCAAATATGCAAAAATTTGGTTTGAAAAATATGATAGAACATCAACACAGTTCACTAGATTTGCCAATAGAGTAGAAAGTTTTCACATCGTTAGCAATATTTTACATAACTAGATATAAATCAAACTACAACAGATGAAAAATTAAACTCAATGTTAGACATTAAAGGCAATCTTGAGCAATTCACCTAATTTCCTTGGTATGAATAAGTGCAAATTGCCTGGGAGTTTTATTGTAAAAGAAAAACTGCTAGTATAACTAAGTTAAGTCTTTAATGAATAAGTCATGAATATATAAATTTATATAATGTGCTAAAATACTTACACAGAATTCTTTCCTTTACTTGCACAATATGCGTTTTTAAGATCAACAGTATTTAAATTAGGAACTGAATTACACCTCTACCCTGATATAACGCGGTCCTCGGGAGACAAAAAATCTCACTGTGTTATAGGTGAGACTGCATTATATCAAACTTGCTTTGGCCCTCCCTGTTCCTTGTTCCCTGACCGCCCCCTCTAGAGACCCTCGTCCCTAATCATCCCCAGGACCCCACCCCCTACCCAACCCTCCTGCTCCCTGTCCCCTGACTGCTCCGACTCCTATCCACACCCCCCACCCCTGACAGGCACTCACCAGCAGCGGCGGGAAGCAGAGCAGCCCGGACCCAGCCTTCTTTACTCCGCCACCTCCCAGTCGCGGCGCTCCGCTTCCCGCCGCCGGTGAGTGCGGGGAAGTTGGGGAAAGGACGCCCTCCGCACTCACCTGCAGCGCTAAGCAGAGTGATGCAGCCCCAGCCTGCTCCACTTCCTTGCCCCGGCCCCAGCCGTGTCACTAGGGGGAAGGGGAAGGGGAGGGGGAGGGGGAGCTGGGGAAAGGTCCTGCAGAGTGGAGCTGGCTAGGGCCAGGCTGCTCCGCTTCCTGCCGCCGGTGAGTACGGGAAGGTTGGGGAAAGGACGCCCTCCGCACTCACCTGCAGCGGGAAGCGGAGTGACGCAGCCCCAGCCTGCTCCACTCTGCCAGCTCCCAGCCACGCGCTCTGCTTCCCGCTGCAGGTGAGTGCGGGGAGGTTGGGGGAAAGGACGGTCCCCCATACTCACCTGCGGCGGGAAGCGGTGAGTTTTAAGCGGCTGGGAGGTGGCAGAGTGGAGCAGGCTGGGGCCAGGCTGCTCAACTTTCGCTGCTGCCGGTGAGTGCGGGGGGGAATCCCGTCCCCCAAGGCCCCTCCCCCGAGCGACATGGCTGGGGCCAGGATGAGGGAAGCAGAGCGGGCTGCTCCCAGCCCCCCGCTAATCACCAGGGCCCACTCTGGGACTGCGGGACCCCTAAAAGTGCCCCCCCCAGCTATTGTCTCCTAGACCCTGGGGGGGAGCCCCTGACCGCCCCCGAGACCCTCTGCCCCTTATCCAACCTCTCGGCCCCGGCCTGGCCGAGCAGCGTGTCAGAGCTTTACCGCCTTGTATGCGAACCCGCCTTATATCGGGTCGCGTTATATTGGGGTAGAGGTGTATGTGCTGTTTACAAAATAAATTCAAGTAATTATTGTCATCAGTGGCTAGTAGAACATTTCTAATCAAATTATTGGTATAGTTGCTCCTAAACCAGGTGCATTAAGAAGTCATTAGTTACCAGGCAGCCAACAGCAATTTTCAGTGAACCCTACAATTTTACGATGGTTTTCCTAGCTGTATAATACTTAGGACCCTACCAAATTCATGGCCATGAAAAATGCGTCACAGACTCTGAAATCTGGTCTCCCCCCGTTAAATCTTGTCTTCTGTGTGCTTTTACCGTATACTATACAGATTTCATGGGGGGAGACCTGCATTTCTCTAATTGGGTGTCCTGACCCAAAAAGGAGTTTTTTGGGGGGGGGTCACAATGTTCTTTTTTGAGAGAGGGTCATGGTATTGCCACCCTTACTTGTGCGCGGCCTTCAGAGCCGGGCGGCCGGAGCGTGGCAGCTATTGGCCAAGCACCCAGCTCTGAAGGCAGCATCCCGCCAGCAACAGCGCAGAAGTAAAGGTAGCAGTACCGCAACACCCCTTCAATAACCTTGCAAACCCCCTCCCCGCAAAACTCCTTTTTGGGTCAGGACCCCTACATCTACAACACCATGAAATTTCAAATTTAAATAGCTAAAATCATGAAACTTACGATTTTTAAATTGACCAAAATGGACTGTGAATTTGGTAGGGCCCTAATAATACTGTATAATTGCATTTCTAATGAGGTCTAATTTGAAGCCTGTAAACAGCAGGTAAGGAAATTATTTTCCAGTAACTGAAGTTATCTTAAGGTGCTATCTTCAGGGGAATAATACTGAGAAAATGTGTCCTAATAAGCAGGGCATAGGGAGCCAGCTAATCACTTCCAGAGTTCCAATATCCTCTGCAACAACATCAAAGTACAGAAAGTGTGTCATGAAGGAGGGGTAAAGGAGAGAAAAAGAAATACTACACAAGCACCATCAAAACCTCAGATTTCCTTTTGAACCAAAGTACTGTGTTCTACAAGGAACAATACCTACTTTCTATGAAAGAAGGGCAAGAAATAGCATAGCTGCAGTATTTACTGCATCTGTGAAAGATCAAATTGAGATCTGATTCCCCTATTCTCAAATAAGCCGGCTGTCAGACTGCCTAGTTTTGAGAACTGCTGAACTGGAGGGACGTCTCAGTACAAAAAGGCACCGCAAAATGGACACTGTACAGTCCCTTTACCAAACGGATTTCATATCACTTAAGGAGTTAAACTGTTAGCTCAACAGCCTAACACGTGCATTATGCTACCACATGATGTACTGGAGTCAAAGTACAACAACTGCTCCAGAGTCTCTTGTACATCCAATAGCCTGTATTATTATGTGACGGAACCTTGGCCACTTCCAGTCAGGCTTCAGATCAGGGTAAGTCAGTAGTTTTTACCTGACTGGCTAAAAAAAGTATGAAAAAAATTTGTTTAAAAATATGACAGAGCATTAACACAGTTCATTTGCTAGGGTGAGTTTGTGTAGTTTAAAAATCAAGAAAATTTTGATTAACGAATTAGATTAAAGTTTGATCTAGGTTGGACAACTGAATACCTTCTACTGTCTAGCATTCACGCCAGGAAGACATTCAACTGGATCAATAACCTCCTACTGCAAAGAGAGAAAAGGTTATTGATACAAGGATTCATTACAGAGACTGTTTGGATTCTAAATTGCAATAATATAAAAAGATAATTGTAGAAAAACATATTTTCCTTTAATACCTATAGCAACATTTTTTTCCCCATTGCCAGGGTAATCAGTATACAAACATCCTTGTACTAAACTAAGTGACTGAAACAATAGGTTTATCAAATACTTATAACACATCCTAGAAAAAAATTTGAACGAGAATTTTGCAAAACTCCAAAGAGAACACTTCAAAAATTGAACTTAATACAGCTTAATTGTTATTTCTAATAAGAGAATCATCTTAAGAGACACTCACAAACATTCAAAGACAACCAGCAGCATCTGGCTAAACAGATATTGTAATGCCCGTGTTTGTAAATTGTAGATCACAATAACTGTCGTGGGATTTCTTTTCATTAACTATTTATTAAACTTAACAATTTTACTTCGTTTATTTATTTTTTTTACCAAGCATAAGAAGAAATATTGGGTATTTTATAGAAAATAAAACTTTAAACAGTAAAGAAACTAGTTACATGCCAACGACATCTTCTCAGAAATAGGTTTTTTGCTATAATTATCTTTGCAGGCTGGAAAGCTTTTATACTATCTGCCTAATTGGACTATAATAAAGACTCTAGAGTGAGGCATATATCAGAATTACTGTACTGATAAAACAAAGTAACTTACTTCTGCCAGTTTCCCCATCTAGAGAATGAGTATAATACACATCCCTTCATTGGTGCACGTGTGTGATCGGAGTTCATATAGCATTCTGAAAATGTTTGCGCTATTATTTATTGCAGGGTGATGATGATAATTAAAAGTGACCAAGCATTATAGTTTTCAAATACATATAGCTCAAACAACTGTTGTGCTAAAAATTTCCATGTTTTCAGCCCAAGACAAAACCTTCCTTGAGAATTTGAGCAAAAACTTTTTATGCAGTGTTTTTGTAGCCATGTTGGTCCCAGGATATTAGAGAAAAGGTGAATGAGGTAATATATTTTATTGCACCAACATCTAGACCTGAGAAAGAGCTCTGTGTAGCTTGAAAGCTCGTCTCTCTCACCAACAGAAGTTGGTCTAATAAAATATATTACCTAACCCACCTCATCCAACAAAGAGTGGAAATCAACCACACAATTTTGCAACCTTTTTTGAAAAACAATTACTCTGCATGAGGTAGAATCCTGAAACTGAAGAGAGACTCAGCTCCTAAACAGTTAATTTTCTTTTAATTTACTTTGTGCATATATTGGATTTTTATATATTTATGAGAATGGGATGGGAGGGGTGGGGTTTAAACACACTATCCCTTAATGGACTTTGCACATATGTGTAAACCGCGCTGACATTTTCATTCAGTGTATGATATATCTTAATATATTGGTTCTGTGTATGTTTTGCAAACAAGTTTTATGAAAAAAGAAGAACAGGAGTACTTGTGGCACCTTAGAGATTAACAAATTTATTAGAGCATAAGCTTTCATGGACTACAGCCCACTTCTTCGGATGCGGATACAGACTAACATGGCTGCTACTCTGAAACCGAAGTTTTATGAAGTTTCTTCCAGGAAACTCTTCTATGGCTCCCATTATCTAATGGTACCAAGATCTCTTTTTACAGCAGTTTCCCACGGTAGGAAAGGGTAAGATGGATTGGGTTATGCCACGCCAAAAGGAAGAAATAAACTTGCATAACAATCTCCAGGACCTAGCAGTCTAAGGCCTGGTCTACACTGCCACTTTACAGCACTGCAACTTTCTCGCTCAGGTGTGAAAAAACACCCCCCTGAGTGCTGCAAGTTTCAGCGCTGTAAAGTGGCAGTGTAGACAGTGCACTAATACTGGGAGCTGGAGAAAACAAGTTTACGTTAAAAAATCAAAAACCACAGTCCTTCAATTAGATTAAGAGAAAACTCTCAATATAATTCCCAGCAAAAACAGAGATGATCAAACATAAAAATCCTAATATTTGTGAATTAAAACACACTCAGAATAAAAATACTTAAGAAAACACACTTTTCATCTTCTTTATACATCAAAGCATCAAAAAAGACCACAGACCCAATTAAAAAGATACTTTACAAATCACCTATAAAATTAATAAATGACTTCATAACAAGCAAACAAGCTCTAGATTCCAGGAATAATAAAAGAACACTTGATTTTCCATGTCCTGTTTGTTTACCTGATCTCCCTAAATTGTCCCAATTTTGTTTGCTACAGTATCAGCTTGGTACATGACTGATCAGGATTTTCTGCAAAAGAAACCCATTTGTACTTTATTCCAACTTGGACTCAAAGAACTTCTTGAGCTCTTGCTGAGATATCTTTAAAAATACTCAGGTGTAGACATACCAGACTAAACCTCTTAATCTGAATACGGAGCCCAAACATCCTAAATTAACATTAGCTAATTCCTACGGGTTATAACAGAGTTTATAACCATACCAAATACTCCTCTCTAGCTCACATCAATGGGCTGCTTATCTGTCATTGTAAGCAGTTGCAATGACATTCCATCTTATAAACAGTTAAAACCTTAGCTGGTTTAATATGGCATGGCTTCTAAGGAAGTTAGCACCCAACTCCCATTGAAAGTCCCACTGAAATCTTTGCCATAGACTTTAACATGTATAAAATGGAGTGTTAACTAGGTTGTTGAATACCACTGCATTATCTACCTGAACAGTGGGAACTGAATCTTGCTGTAAATATCAAATCAAAGCTGAGAACTATTTGAAGTACAAAGAGTTTAGTATACTAAAGTAGTTAGTGAATCAATCACAATTACATCAAGGAATGAAATTGCTCTTGATAACAGAAAAAGCAGTTTACAAAACGTTAGGCCAGATTCTAACACACGATGTCTATCCAAAAAAATATGCTACTGAACAAGGAAAGCAGTAGGAGCTTCTAATTTACCTGGCAATCTATATTGAATAACAGAGGTGGAAGTGGCCTATTCTCAACAGTTGATTACTTTTGTAGTGCTAAGTAATTTTTACTCTGTTGATACTCACACCTTCTTGTCAACTGTTGGAAATGGGCGATGTCCACCTTGATTTCACTGGACTCATTAGCACTACAAAAGTAATCAACTGTTGAGAATAGGCCACTTCGACCTTAATTGAATTGGCCTCTTTAGCACTGACCCCCCACTTGGTAAGGCAACTCCCATCTTTTCATGTGCTGTAATATATATGCTGCTTACTGTATTTTTCACTCCACGTATCTGATGAAGTGGGTTTTAGCCCATGAAAGCTTATGCCCAAATACATTTGTTAGTCTCTAACGTGCCACAAGGACTCCTCGTTGTTTTCACCAAAGACACTCCATCAGAGAAGTAAATTGCATCATGAAACTAACCATCCAAATACCCCAAGAGAACCAAATAGGAGGTGGTAACTCCTCAGGTAAGATGAACCAGGACCAGGGAGCATTTGACCATCAGGATCAAAAGCTTGAATTTAGTCTAATTTATAACTTTTAGTCTAGTGATCAGGGCATTCACCTAGGATATGGGAGACCCAGGGGTCTCTAGAATGAGTGCATCTCCTTGTTGAAGCTCAAGTATCAGAGGGGTAGCCGTGTTAGTCTGAATTTGTAAAAAGCAACAGAGGGTCCTGTGGCACCTTTAAGACTAACAGAAGTATTGGGAGCATAAGCTTTCGTGGGTAAGAACCTCACTTCGTGGTTCTCTTGGAGACTTGCATCTGAAGAAGTGAGGTTCTTACCCACGAAAGCTTATGCTCCCAATACTTCTGTTAGTCTTAAAGGTGCCACAGGACCCTCTGTTGCTTGTTGAAGCTGTTTCACTTTGTATACAATACCTGAATAGTCATTGGACAGATGGGGAGAGAGAATTATTCTACAGACAGGTCATCCACCTGACGGGGGGAGACTCGAGACCAAGTCCATGTTTCATTGAATATTCAGTTACTTATATAAAGTGGAACAGCTTCAGCAGAAGAGACTGAGAGAGACCTGCCTCAGAATAGCCTATAGTCTGATGCTTAGGATACTCACCAGGATAGGGGAGACCCTGGGTTCAAATCCTTGTTCCAAATGGGAATTTAAACCTATGTCTCCACATCCCAGGGGAGAGCCAAAACCATTGGGCTAAATGTTATAAAACAGGTGGCACTATCATACCTTCTCCTCTTACCCACCCCAGTCTTTTTGGCAATTTTGGCAACCCTTTTTTTTTTTCCCCTGGCCAAAACTGTTCAGCAAATTTGTATTCAATTTGTGCATAGTTTTGGGTCAACCAAAACTTCATTTCTCAGTGAATAAACTATTGGTCTGAAAAATTTCACTCAGGTCTAGTCTGAACACACACATATGTGACGACCACAAAACAGCTAATAGCAGTAATTTGTTTTGTATTAAATTATAATGAAATTTTTGAAAAAAATAAACAATATATTAAAATTGCAGTAAAACAAGTAAATTATATTTAAAAGTGCATCTATGTATGATTAGCATACTATGTATTGACATCACTATCATACAATATTATAGTTACATCACATCACAAATACGTCACAGTTTGATGGATTACAATTAAAATGGGAATCACTAATCAAGCTTAACTGTGGTTTAAAGCTGGAGTCCAGGCCACACTAAGCTGAATAACATCTAAAGACTGTTTTTCTTTTTCTCTTCCATAGGATGTTGATCAAATATCTTGCTGAAAAATATTTAAGGATCTTATTAATGATGTCTAGGCAAGCACTTTTAAACAAAATGAAACCATCAGTAAACATACCAAACTATTTAAAAACAAATGGTGTATTTGCTACAGAGTTGAGTTGAAGAGATTTGGCCTGTAGGTGTTGTTTGGAGACCCATGAATAGATTAACTGTTGTTCCTTGGCAATATGTCTGTGTGTCTAACGTTATTCTAATTACACAGCTGGGAAGAATTAAATATATTAGGATTTTAAGGTTGGCCAAAGAAATTCCATCAATCCAGTGTAGGTCAATGAATAATACATTAACCTACAGTGTCCCAAAGCCTTAGTTAATGCAGCCGGACAAACAACAAATATTTCCTTCTCATGATGCTCGCCAACTGCCTTTTTGCTGTAAACATCTATCATTTTTAGGCTTACACAAAGGAGAACAATGGTAAACCTAGAGATTTATTCCTTTAATTACAATAAAAATTTTGTAATGGACTAGCAAAATTGTAAGATTCAATCTGCTCAGATACATAATTTCCATCTCCTTGTCTCAATGCCATCCTGGGCCATTAAATCAACTGGAACTATCCCTCATTATGGTTGCTTCTCTAACAAAACAGATTACAAAGTTAAGTGTCACAGTTCAGGGCAACTGCACTGTATTTCTCCCCCCTCCACCCTCCATGACCCAACAAGGGCACCCACTCTAGGTCTCCCGGTTCCTCAGCCATCACCTTTCTTAGCTGGAGACTTGCATCTTTCTCCCTCCTGACCAGGATATTTCCTGGCTGCACAGCTCCTTTCCTGCACTTTGATACCCCCAGCAAAAGACGAACTGCCTAAATAGGCCTATTTAGCCTTCTCTTTAGAGATTGTAAGCAATGTAATTACCCACAGTTATAAGTTACCACACAGCCTTTTCTGAGCAAGCACATTTATTATTAAAGTGAAAGCATTACAGATAAAACATATTAAAATAATGAAAGAACTGACATGCATGCTTAATAAGATGACCAACTCCAAAAAGGGCTTTGGCACATGAACAATCTTTCAAACCCCACACACGGTTTTTTCTGTGATCATATGTTCATAACAGCTTTTGCTCAGAATAAACACCCAAGTTTTATGGGACCTTAGTGGGCCAAAGACCTTCCACAATCATTCCCTAAGGATTGCCCCCCACAACTTGGACTAGATGTCTTGTCGATTTGCTGGATCAGAAACAAGGCACCAAGTCAGTTTAAACTCAGGGTATTTAATCAAAAGTCATTTCTTTGTCTTCTGGTCCCTAGAGAATCTATTATAACCAGTATATGCAATCCTCTGCAGGTGGTGTTACTTCTCTGGAGGTGTTACAACCTGAGTGAATTTGCCTAAACAATGCCCACTGCTCTCAGTTCCTAGAGGAACTGTCGCTACCCCTCCTCATGGAAATACATACAATTCCTGGCCCACATGGATATATAAACTAGTCATTTAATACAATGGACTCCAAAGATATTAAACTTAATTCAATAATGTTTGTCCAGGATATTGCAGGAAATTGTCATAGTAAGAAGGAGGGCATATCGTGCTACACTCTCAAGGCTTGAAAAATGTACTAGACATCTATTCATCACTGGCTGATATGAAAGACAGAAGGGGGTGGGAAGGGGAAAGGGGAATTGGATTCTTAAATAATACCCTAATGAAAATCCCAGTATGTTCCCCTCCTCCCCAGCTGCACAAGGTCAGGGGAGGGGATGAGGATGGAGGTAGATTCCCACCAGGTTTACTTCTTCTAGAGTCTGCTTAGGAGACTTCATATTTTGTATTGTTCTCAACATTGCCAATCCCCTGGGTTTCAAAGGCATAAGTCAGGCTCCCAAAGTCATGAGATTGACTTAAAATAATAAAGTATGAAGTTCTTTTTATTTGCCTTCTGATTTCTAAGCTTTAGAGGGCATTTTCCATGTTTTCCACGTTTCCCCACAACCATAAGGCCTAGAAGTTTAGTTTTCATTAAAAAAAATTGAGATGGTCAAGTAATCACTTGATTCCAAAAGCTGGGACAAAGAAAATTCTAAATATTGCAAGACTCACAATAAAATCAGATGGCATCACCATGTTCTTAACCTTATTCATGTCACAATCACAACAGCAAAAAAAGTTTTCTGGGAATTACATTTTATCTGAAAATAAATTTTGAGAAAATCTAGGTAAACGTATTTAAGATATACATGACTAAAAGAGCTGGAGCAAAAATACAACCCAGACAAATCAGACTGTTTAAAAATAAACTATTTTTATAACCAGAAAATTTCAGATTGGCAAGAACGGCTAACAACCAATATGACAAAAATAAAGCACACTGTGGATCTGTCTGCGGGTATTTGCAAAGTTTACTTTAAATCATTTTTTAATGGTGCACCCAGTGAGCAATAAGTTAGTCTCATTTAATGGAAAAGGGCACATAATGGAAATAAACATTAAAGCCCTAATCCTACAACTGAATCTACATGGACAGCCTCTTGTACCCATATGGAGTCATACTGAACTCAAAAGAAGCTTCTCTTGATGAACCTTGTGGTCCCTTCTAACCTTATGGTTCTATGATTCTTGTGTATGACAGTGTTGGGGTTTAAGTTTCCACCACCAGTTAGGAGAGGTGGTTGTGATATCCTCAGAAATCTTATTAGATAACAATAAAAAATCTTATGATTTTATTAGCAATATTTAGATCTGAGGATTTACATCTTTCTACAACTGATTCATTGCCTACTTGCCCTTTTGGCTGTCAGTCAACATAAGTTACAAGAACCAAGGAAAGAGAAATAAAAGGATTTCTGCCTTTCAAGAAGTTACATTTCAAACCTAATGTATTTCTAGAGGAAATTACCTTCACAATAACACCTCTGGCAATATCCTGAAGCAGGACTGAAAAATGTAATCTTTGCAGTTCTATATCCATAGTTTAAAAAAAAAATACCTTTCCAATTAAAATTAAGGGCTCAGAATGTTACAATGAATTCAATTTTTCAAATCCTTTTTTTAAATAGATAACATTTGAATAGATCCAGCAAAGGCAACATGCAGCATAAGAATTTGACAAGTTTGCTTTAGTGACAGAAAGACCACAACTCATATTGTGTAGAATGGACAGATAGTGTGAACCAATATTGAAATAACTTATCCTTTTACATATCTTGGGTCAAAATTCTACTCTCTGATTCATGTGGTGGACCCCATCTCTGACATTCTGCTCTCCCCTTACAACTTACACTGACTTAAGTGGGAATTTGGTAGAAAGGGAGTATCAGAGGTCTGCCACACAAAAGAGAATTTTGCCCTTAAATTATAGAGTTATTTTTCTCTTCTGATTTTAGAGAGTATCAACCTCATTTTTTATTTCACATTTAACACCACATGCTGTGGATGAGAGTAGGAAATGGTGGCTATTGGGGCTCTGATAAATGAGGATTCCAACAATTCCAATTTTACACTATATGAATAACTACTTTGAAATAGAGAGACAAGGTGGGTGAGGTAATATCTTTTGTCGGACCACCTTCTGTTGGTGGAAAGACAAGTTGTTGAGCTTCATGGAATACTTCTTCTGGACTAGAAAAGGTAACCAGAGAGTCACAACTTTTTAAACAGATCACAATATACTAGATTTTCATACAGTTATCCCCTTCCTCCCTATGAGCAATTGGATAAAGTAAGAGACTAGATGGGGACGTGACACACACTAATACAACAGATAATCTAAAACAGGTTATGCAGCATAGAGCGTGCCAGGACTGGGATATGACAGTCTGACCTAGTGGTTAGAACTGGAGGACAGGAGTGGGAAGCTAGAGTCACATGCCAAAGCCAGAATCAGGAAACAGAAATCAAGCCAAAGGTCAGAGCTAGAGTCAGAAGACAGTCAAGGGAGCAGGATGTGGAAAGGGCAGCAGCAGACTGGAATAGTACAGAAACAAGGCAGGAGCAAGGCTGGGAACAAGGCAACGACACGAGCAATTGCAGCTGCAGGTGAAGCGCTGAACAGCCAGAAACCTCCTGCTGCGCTTAAATGCAAACCTGTTGGCTCCTTCAGTCGATCAGGTGGACTGACCAATCAGGCCATTCTGCCACAGCCCAGCTGGATTCATTAACCTGCGAAGGCTGCATCAGCTGGCCCCAGAATCAGTTGAGGGAACTCTCCCACTGTTAGGAATCGTTGGGTTATGATGGATTTTCGAAAAAACAGAGGCATGGAGAGACGCATCAGATTGGATGACCCAAATTATGTTTTCTGGCCCTAATATTATGCATTTATATGAAAACTTTTATCATTTAATTTTCTTAGGCCCAAAACAGCATCATAAATATAATAGCTCTAGTGTCATATAATATAAAAAATCAAGGTATACCAGATATAATAAATGTAATATAATAATAAATAATAATAATACATGGAGATATACCTATCTCATAGAACTGGAAGGGACCCCAACAGGTTATCAAATCCAGCCTCCTGCCTTCACTAGCAGGACCAAGTACTGATTTTTTGCCCCAGATCCCTAAGTGGCCCCCTCAAGGATTGAACTCACAACCCTGGGTTTAAGCAGTCCAGTGCTCAAACCACTGAACTATCCCTGCCCCCACATATCTCTGTGCATAAAGTTAAAGAATCAAGGTATATTAGGTGTAATATATATAATATAGACATAGCTGTGTGTGTGTGCGCGCGCGCGCATGCACATCTATTAACTATAGTATAATATATTTCCAACTCTACATGCTGGAACAAATACCTATTCATCCCCAGTCTAAATAAATTAGATTTGGGCAAAGATTTTTTTTTCCAATTATTGTCTATGTATACCTAGGAACATATGGTTTATAATGTAACAGCCACAATAATATTCATAACATAGAACAGCTGGAGCTTGTTCTTCTACATTTATTCCTGTATTAGTCTACAGTACTGTCAAAAAGGAGCATTTTCAGAAAACATAACCAGTGCTGTTTGACTCTCTTCATAGAGCGCTCTACCAGCAACATAAAATAACCAATACACAACTAACTCATCTTAAATAAAGGCCCCGAAAATTTATAGGTTAGACACATTACTATATAGATATGCTAAAAGTATATTACAAGAGTGTATCAAGGAACATGTTGACATGAAAGTAGTGATATTCATTTTAATTTAGTTTCAAGAGAAAAAATAGCAAAACATATACTATGATCTCTGTGATACAGATGGACCTCTATAGCTTTTGATTCCTGATTTAATGACTGCATCCAGAAGTGAGGTTCTTACCCACGAAAGCTTATGCTCCCAATACTTCTGTTAGTCTTAAAGGTGCCACAGGACCCTCTGTTGCTTTTTATCTAAATTACAGTATTTCATGATATTTACCTTTTTGTTATACATTATGTTTCATAATTGTCCACAGGAAATACTATTACATTTCCTGATAACTCAATAGCACACAAGAGTTATATAATATTTTACCTATATGTGTAGAGTTAAAACAGTTCAACCCCTGTAGTATGGACATAGTTATAACAATATATAGGTGCTTTATACCAGTAAAGCTATTCCCATATGAGAAGGGAAATATTCTAAACTGGCATAAGACATAGGGTGACCAGGTGTCCGGTTTTCGACCGGAACACCTGGTCAAAAAAGGACCCTGGTTGCTCCAGTCAGCAGTGCTGACTGGGCCATTCAAAGTCCTGCCAGCGGTGCTGCGGAGCTAAAGGAGACTAGTCCCTACCTGTCCTGTGGCACCACACTGTGCCCCGGAAGCGGCCAGCAGGTCCGGCTCCTATGTGGGGGGGGCCCACGGGGACCCGCACGCTGCCCGAGCACCGGCTCCGCATTCCCATTGGCCGGGGGTAGTGCCTGTGAGTGAGAGCAGCACGCGCCGCGGAGCCTCTTGCTCCCTCCCCCCCAGGCTAGGAGACAGATCTGCTGACTGCTTCCGGGGCGCAGCACGGTGCCCCAGGATAGGCAGGCAGCCTGCCTTAGCCCCACTGCATCGCTGACCAGGAGCCACCCGACGTAAGCCCGTGCCCCAACCCCAAGTCCCAACCCCCAGCCATGAGCCCCTCCAAAGTCGAGCCCCCTCCTGCATCCCAAACCCCTCATTCCTGCCCACCCCAAAGCCCACACCCCCAGCCCAGAATCCATACCCCCTCCTGCTCCCCAACCCCCAGCTTTGAGCCCCCCAAAACCCATAGTCCTTCCCTGCATCCCCTGCCCAGAGCCCTCACCCCGCCTGCTCTCCAGCCCAGAGCCCACTCCTACACCCTGAACCCCTCATCCCCGGCCTCACCCCAGATCCTTCACCCCCCTCCTACACTCCAACCCCCTCATCCCCAGCTCCACCCCAGATCCAGCACCCCCAGCCCAGAGCCCTCACCCCTCCCATACCCCAACCCCCTGCCTCAACCCGCAGCCCTCTCCCACATTCTGAATCTCTGAGTCCCACCCCCCAGCCTGGAGCCCCCTCCTGTACCCCAAACCCCTCATCCCCAGCCCCACCCCAGAACCTGCACCCCCAGCCAGAGCCCTCACTCCCTCCCGTACCCCAACTCCCTGCCCCAGCCCGGAGCCCCCTTCTGCACCCTGAACCCCTCATTTCTGATCCCACCCTGGAGCACACCCCCCCCCCATTTAGAGCCCTCACTCCCTCCTGCACTCCAACCCCTTGCCCCAGTGAAAGTGAATGAGGGTGGGGGAGACGAGACACCGAGGGAGGGGGAATGTAGTGAGTGGAGGGCGGGGCCTCGGGGAAGGGGCGGGGCTAGGGTGTTCAGTTTTGTGCTATTGGAAAGTTGGCAACCCTAATACGACACCTTTTTAGTGCCATAACTGTTCACACTAGGTGTTGAACATATAGAAATATTTTAGTTACAAAAAAAAAAAAAAAAATCACTCCTAAACTGACATCATTATACTGATACTAAAATTGCATAAATCAGGCTTCTAACTTTAAGAGCTATTACAACAGACAATTTACTTTCCCTTTCAGCGGTAACATTGTTAGAAAAAAATCCTTCAAATGTACTGAAGCCTTTGAACAACCAGCATAGGCTTTCAATTCACTCTGAATAAATGGACCAGGCACTCTGTCTACCTCTATGTTTATGGAGCACCTATCATAATGGGGCCCTGAACTTGAGCACAGCCTCTGGGCATGACACCACAAACAACAGGTGTTCCCATTGTGAGTAAAATGAATAAATTATGCTCTGAACTGCTGCTTTGTGTAAGCGACACAATAGTGTCACATTTTCAGCATAGTGTAATTGCACTCATTGTTAAAATATCAACAAATAATTATTATACTCAGTAGCAGAGCAATCTATTCCCCCCAAGGATAAGTGCTGGGCTTCTGTGCTTCAAATCTTCTTCCCTAATTTGTATGGACTATTACCATAAGAGATCCATTTTCTACTTGCTTTCTCCACCGGTCTGTCTAAACAGAATCACATACACTGTGCAAAATAGGGAAAGTTTAAAAGCTCTATTTTGAAGAATAAAGTTCAGATGTCATTCTGTTATTCTTCTTAGTTTTACCCTCCATAGCTACAGATATGAAAATATCAGTAAATTGAAAATGGCTTTTTGCTTTTTTGTAATGCCATAAATGTGAAAGGCCTAAAAAAAAAAAAAAAAACCCACTTGTTTATTGTGATGCTGGCTGACCAGTCACCAGCTCTTGCTAAAGCTTTCGGCCTCAGCCAAGCACTGACAAATTCATCATAGGAAACCAATCTGTTTCACTTGCGTATTAATATGCTGATGGGTGTTGAACTTATAACAATGTGTTTAGACTTTATGAAATGCTCATACATTTTTTCCTGCATTAATCTCACTTATTTTATCTTTATCACATGCCGTAAGGTAATATTTAAGTTTTTGCTTTATAACTAAGCAATTTTTCCCTGAAACTGTCAACTTTTCAGAAGGAATCATCTCCTGCTGATTAAGAAGGCTATCAAAACTAAATGGGCCATTGTAGAACATCACAACAAGACTTTGGTAATTACCCCTTCACACCCATGAAGAGGCTACATGCAAAAAGATTTGTCCCATCAAGCCTGAATACTGGAATAAGCAAATAAAGATATTGAACAAAACATTTTTTCATCTCTTTTGCTGTTTTGACTCTCACAGGGCTGGAGCTGCGAAACAGAAGCAGAGTTCCTGAGAGTCAACCTAGGTTGGCCCTTGTCATGCTGTCTGGAGTGGCTCACCAGTCAAGGAAGACGGTCAGAAAACAAGGGCAGACACCCCAAACTGGTGGTATGTTTTGTAGTTAGATTTCACCAAGCAAACAACAAATGTGAACTCCTGGATCATTATATCAGTCTTACCATGGAGTCACAGACAGTCCCCTTAGCCTCTCCAGTCTATCTTGTAACCCAGACAAATTGAACTTTGTGATAAAAGTTTATAAAAAAAAAAACAAAAATCACACCACATCAGGTTTCTCCCCATCCCAAAAGATCAGTCTCTTATCACAGATCAATTGATACTCCAGATCTTACACCAAAGACAATGCTGGCAGATTTATTAGCTAAGAAAAAAGAGTGAGAATTATTGAGATATTAAAGCAGGTAATTTGTAACTCCAAATGGTGGCAGTGATATAATAAACTGCCAGTCTCCCAAAAGTCTTTTCAGGGTATCCAATCTGTCTCTGGGGATCCCAACTTTGCATCTGGCACACTTCCCTGTAAGAGTCCACCATCCTTTCTTGAATCCATATTTATAGCTCCTTTACACAGAAAGGAAGCTAAGAGTGTCTTTTCTCAAATGGCTTTTCCTTTGATGTGAGAGAGAGAGGAATGCATTTTGAATCTCTGACCTCCGATAATTATACACAATGACCATTTGCTTTGAAGCTAGCACTCTTCATTTGCATTCCATAAGGCATCATTGGAGTTTGATGGGTTATTTACTCACAGGTGTACACACAATGTAAATGTTTGCTATTGCATTGTACAGGAACAGATAAGTGAGAACAAGACAAGTAGCGGCCCATTAGTTTCCATGAAGTTTAAACACCCTATACACTCTTTGTATTCAACAATTACTTTGATCTATCCAAATAGAAAGTAAATTGGCCTGGACTGACCTGGTCTGCCATCAACGCAGCCCTAAGAGACATTTATAGAGCTAACAAAAACAACAAGGAGTCTGGTGGCACCTTAAAGACTAACAGATTTATTTGGGCATAAGCTTTCGTGGGTAAAAAGCTCACTTCTTCAGATGCATAGAGTGAAAGTTACAGATGCAGGCATTATATCCTGACACATGGAGAGAAGGGAATTACTTCGCAAGTGGAGAACTAGTGTTGACAGGGCCAATTCAATCAGGGTGGATGTAGTCCACTCCCAATAATAGATGAGGTGTCAATTCCAGGAGAGGAAAAGCTGCTTCTGTAATGAGCCAGCCACTCCCAGTCCCTATTCAAGCCCAGATTAATGGTGTTAAATTTGCAAATGAATTTTAGTTCTGCTGTTTCTCTTTGAAGTCTGTTTCTGAAGTTTTTTTGTTTAATAATAGTGACTTTTAAATCAGTAATAGAATGACCAGGGAGATTGAAGTGTTCACTTACTGGCTAAGCTATCTAAACTCCTACCTGCCACAGGGGGCTACAACAGTGGGACCCTCAACTCATCTAACAACATTGTCAATCTTTCCAACCACACACAGCCCAGCAGAAGAGTCTGTCCTATCTTGGGGACTCTCTTTCTGTCCCACCATCCCCATGAACATGATACAGTTCTGCGGTGATCTGGAAGCCTACTTTCGTCGTCTCCTACTCAAGGAATATTTTCAAAGCACCACTGAACAGTGCACTGACCCACAGGAACCCTCCTACCAACACTACAAGAAGAAGAACTCTGCGTGGACTCCTCCTGATGGTCGAAATGACAGACTGGACCTCTACATAGAGTGCTTCCGCAGACGTGAACAGGCTAAAATTGTGGACAAACAACATCACTTATCCCATAACTTCAGCCGTACAGAATGCAATGACATCCACAGCCTCAGAAACAACTCTGACATTATAATCAAAGGGGCTGACAAAGGAGGTGCTGTAGTCATAATGAACAGGTCGGATTATGAACAGGAGGCTGCCAGGCAACTCTCCAAGACCACATTCTATAGGCCACTATCCTCTGATCCCACTGAAGAATACCAAAAGAAACTACACCATCTGCTCAAGAAATTCCCAGCTACAGTACGGGAACAAAGCTACATGGACACCCCCCCAGAACCCCAACCAGGGGTATTCTGTCTGCTACCCAAGATCCATAAACCCGGAGACCCTGGACGCCCCATCATCTCAGGCATTGGCACTCTTACAGCAGGATTATCTGGCTATTTGGACTCTCTCCTCAGACCCTACGCTACCAGCTCTCCTAGCTATCTTCAAGACACCACCGACTTCCTGAGGAAACTACAATGCATTGGTGTTCTTCCTGAAAACACCATCCTGGCCACCATGGATGTAGAAGCACTTTACACCAATATTTCACATGAGGATGGACTACAAGCTGTCAGGAACAGTATCCCTGATGAGGCCACGGCACACCTGGTGGCTGAGCTTTGTGACTTTGTCCTCACCCACAACCACTTCAGATTTGGGGACAACTTATACCTTCAAGGCACTGCTATGGGTACCCGCATGGCCCCACAGTCTGCCAACATTTTTATGGCTGACTTAGAACAACGCTTCCTCAGCTCTCATCCCCTAGTGCCCCTCCTCTACTTGCACTACATCTTCATCATATGGACCCACGGAAAGGAGGCCCTTGAAGAATTCTACCTGGACTTCAACAATTTCCACCCCACCATCAACCTCAGCCTGGACCAGTCCACACAAGAGATCCACTTCCTGGACACTACAGTGCAAGTAAGTGATGGTCACATAAACCCTATAACAGAAACCTACTGACTGCTATACATACCTACATGCCTCCAGCTTCCATCCAAGACACATCACGTGATCCATTGTCTACAGCCAAGCCCTAAGATACAACCGGATTTGCTTCAACCCCTCAGACAGAGACAAACACCTACAAGATCTTTATCAAGCATTCGTAAAACTACAATACCCACCTGGGGAAGTGAGGAAACAGATTGACAGAGCAAGACGGGTACCCAGAAATCACCTACTACAGGACAGGCCCAACAAGGACAATAACAGAACACCACTGGCCATCACATACAGCCCCCAGCTAAAACCTCTCCAGCGCATTATCCACGATCTACAACCTATCTTGGAAAATGATCCCTCACTCTCACAGACCTTAGGAGGCAGGCCAGTCCTTTCTTACAGACAACTCCCCAACCTGAAGCAAATACTCACCAGCAACTACACACACCACAGAAACACCAACCCAGGAACCAGTCTCTGTAGCAAACCTCGTTGCCTATTCTGTCCCCATATCTACTCTGGCGACACCATCAGAAGACCCAACCACATCAGCCACACCATCAAAGGCTCAGTCACCTGCACATCTACTAATGTTATATATCCCATCATGTGCCAGCAATGACCCTCTGCCATGTACATTGGCCAAACTGGACAGTCCCTCCGCAAAAGAATAAATGAACACAAATCAGACATCAGGAATGGTAACATACAAAAGCCAGTAAGTGAACACTTCAATCTCCCTGGTCATTCTATTACTGATTTAAAAGTCACTATTACTGAACAAAAAAACTTCAGAAACAGACTTCAAAGAGAAACAGCAGAACTAAAAAATTCATTTGCAAATTTAACACCATTAATCTGGGCTTGAATAGGGACTGGGAGTGGCTGGCTCATTACAGAAGCAGCTTTTCCTCTCCCGGAATTGACACCTCCTCATCTATTATTGGGAGTGAACTACATCCACCCTGATTGAATTGGCCCTGTCAACACTGGTTCTCCACTTGCGAAGTAACTCCCTTCTCTCCATGTGTCAGGATATAATGCCTGCATCTGTAACTTTCACTCTATGCATCTGAAGAAGTGAGGTTTTTACCCACGAAAGCTTATGCCCAAATAAATCTGTTAGTCTTTAAGGTGCCACCAGACTCCTTGTTGTTTTTATACAGAGCTATAATCAGCTCTGCATGGGGATGCTACTGCTAAGGAACTGCCCAGCTACTCAAGTGCACACCCCCTTCTGGAGTGTAAAACCAAAACTATACCTTCTTGCACAGCACAGAGACCTGTACAGCATAAGCTTATGAAATTCACCCCCTCCCTCAATGTGGAGAGGAATATATAACAGCTTTCGTCCCCAAGTTATGACTCCCACACACTGGTTTGTGTGGCCAGGGAGGTTGAAATGGCCACACAATAGCAGATGTAAAGGTAGCCATCTTACAGCAAAAAAACTTCAGGACCAGACTCCAAAGAGAAACTGCTGAGCTCCAGTTCATTTGCAAATTTGACACCATCAGATCAGGATTAAACAAAGACTGTGAATGGCTATCCAACTACAGAAGCAGTTTCTCTTCCCTTGGTGTTCACACCTCAACTGCTAGCAGAGCACCTCACCCTCCCTGATTGAACTAACCTCGTTATCTCCACACTGATTTATACCTGCCTCTGGAGATTTCCATTACTTGCATCTGAAGAAGTGAGGTTCTTACCCACGAAAGCTTATGCTCCCTATACTTCTGTTAGTCTCAAAGGTGCCACAGGACCCTCTGTTGCTTTTTACAGATTCAGACTAACACGGCTACCCCTCTGATACTCAAATATTTTGTGATCTTTGATGTATGGCAACAAGCTATCACTAACTGGCAAGATAGACTCGAATGCCCACGGGAACAGTCTGTGACTCCATGGTAAGACTGTTAGAGTGCTTCAGGAGTTCACGTTTGTTACTGGGTTGGTGAAATCTAATTATAGAGCATACAACCAGCTGCCCTGCTTTTTGATAGTCTGCCCCGAGGTTGGCACTCATGGACATGAATCACTCCAGACAGCCTGAGATATATTAAGAGATTTTAAATTTTCTGTCTGATACAGTACATACCCGTTCCTTTGCTTATATATGGGGGCTTGAAGAATTTCACAGCACCATACAAGTTGACTATAGTTCCGTCTTTAAGATGATTCAGAGGAGTGTATGTGTATTTTGGTGCAACAGGCTGGAAAGAGACAATAAAAAAGTGGATACATATGAAAACATTACTTCAAAAAAAATCAATCCAAAATTATTTCTTTTAACCTTCCCACACCAAATATTGTCCTTTTCTTGCCATTTTTTAAAAAAATAAGCACTATCTAGTCTAGTCCCCTCAGGTTTTAGAGCAGGAGTCTACCTTATTCATTTTAGGAGCTCAAAATAAATATGTCCACTACCCAGAGGCAGCAAGCAAGCATGAGGAGATATTTGATTTTCAAGCTCCTATTCTTTCTGTGATTGCGTTTTCCTTGTTAAAAACATAAACTAGTCAATTCAACTTATTTGAATGTGTCTGTCACTGTGTGAATGCAAACAGTACAAGCATGACAAAGCACACATGAAAATATCTTTTTAATCGATTTTAACTTTATCCATCGTCCTGGCATCTGAGGACATTTTATAGATGAGTAGTAATCTGATAAAATATGTTTGTAATTCTTGTTTGCAGAGATCACAACGCATCATTACTGCTCTTGAGTCTCAGGGTACATCTACACTACCTGCCGGATTGGCGGGTAGCGATCTATCTATCGGGGATCGATTTATCGCATGTAGTGTAGATGCGATAAATTGATCCCCGATCGCTCTCCCGTTGACTGCTGAACTCCAGCTGGGCAAGAGGCGGAAGCAAAGTCGACGGGGGAGCGGCGGCCGTCAATCCTGCGCCGCAAGGATGCGAAGTGATTCTAAGTCGATCTAAGATACGTTGACTTCAGCTACGCTATTCTCGTAGCTGAAGTTGCGTATCTTAGGTCGATCCCCCCCCCCCCCCCCCCCCCCCCCCCCGCCCCCCGAGTGTAGACCAGGCCTCACATCTCCAGCAACAGTAATCCAGAGAAATTTCACTAGCTCTTAAGATTTTTGAACCTCTGAGGTACTTGAAGGCTAGCTCAGGGCTCTGGCTTACTGAGCATCCCCCACATAAAGTCCCACAATGTGCCTGCCAGCTCCTTTCATGAACAAAAAAAACAACAGTTCCCCCAAATTAATTGAAGATGATAAAAAAATTCTACAATTTTTTCCTACAAAAAACATAAAATGGACACACAGATGAAAGACCCAGGTCATACCTCAAAAAGTTAAATCTCCAAACTGAGGGTGGGAGATGGTGGATCAGTGAGAATGCTGCGTGATACTTTCAAAGAATTATATCCCTTCTTTAAAAATATCTCACACACAACATTTCCACCCTGTAGGTCTACGGATGTTTCAAACAAAAACCAATCACTGCAATAGGCAGCGTTAGATGGAGGCCAGTGTCCAACAAGAACCAAGTTTTGTTTGTTTTTAAAATCAAAGGAAAGGAGAGGTAGCTCTAACTTGTGAAAAGCACAAATATAGGCTCATGGATCCTTCACCTTCACCTTCAATATGTCGTGGTGCGGAATGCGCGGCAAACACAGATCACCGTCTAATTGTCGCCCGTATGGTGCTGATGCTCCAACAAGCAGGTAAGTCCTCTGGATGATGAAGAAGATTGACATCGACGCACTTCGTGTGCCAGGTTTAGCCAACAGATTTTGTATTGACGTCAGCAATCGATGCTCAGCTCCAGCTAATGTGCCAGACGATGTGGATGTTGCCGGGTCCCTGTTCACTTCTACCCTCAACCAATCTGCCCAGCAGACAACTGGCTATCGGCATCCAGCACGCCGACCATGGCTACCAGAGGAGGCCTTCCAAATAATTAAATTGAAGGCCACAGCCCACCAGCATAGTGATAAGCACATTCGTAATCAGCTGAAGCAAAAATTTAACACCCTGGCACTCTGCGTTCGCGAGGCATATTATACCAAGTGGCGGATGATGTTGAATTTGGCTTAGCCATGGGCGACTTTAAGCCAGCATTCCACATCATTCGCAACCTCAGCGGTCAAGAGGTAATCACTACAAACGGCATCCTGAATGACAGCCAAGGCCATTAAGGTAAATTGGATGATGACATTCTCTCACGCTGCATGGATCCAGACATTTGTACTGATACACCAACATTGGATGAAGTGAAGCGTGCCATCTCTAAACTGAAAAACGGATGTGCAGCCGGTGCTGATGGCATCCCCTCAGAGATGCTAAAATGTGCTTTTGATCCTGTAGCAGAATCACTTCTGGCCATCTTTCATCTGGTGTGGAGAACTGGAACCCTGCCAACCGCCTAGAAGGACGGTATTGTGATCTCACTCTATAAGGGCAAGGGACCGTGCAGTGAATGTAAGAGCTACAGGCCGATCACCTTGCTTTCCGTTCCAGGGAAGGTGTTTGCGCATGTTTTGCTGGCACGCCTGGAGCCTTTGATACATTAGAAGCATCGTCCCCAACAGTCAGGCTTTACGAGGAACAGGTCCACATTAGACGCCATTTGGGCCCTACTTGTTGTCGGAGATACATTTTGAGTTCAGGAAGCCCCTTCATGTAGCAAATGTTGATCTTAAGGCTGCATTTGATTCAGTAGACCATGTCGCGTTATAGACGGCCTTACAGGGCGTAGATGTCCCTACCACTCTGCTGGACTTGATTAAAGAGCTGCATACTGGAACCACTGCCCATGTTCGTCTGAAGAACCGGATGTCAGTGCCTTTTAAATCAGTATCTGCTGTTAGGCAGGGTTGCATTTTGGCCCCTGCACTCTTTTGTCGGGCAATGGATTTCATAATGCTACATTCTCTGTCAGGTCCACAGACATCGAGATCAGTGATCTCTCGCTCAGACCTTGACTACGCTGATGACGTTCTTTTAGTACAAAGCCCCGACAGGTTTCGTGAGGCACTCCAGCATATGGAGGAGGAGTCAGCTAAGATTGGTCTCCATGTTTCATGGTCAAAGACAAACTGCAAAATCTAGGACCAGGTCCACCTGCGACTCCAATCTCTTTGAACAACAAAAGTGTTGAATCAGTTTCCAGCTTTTGCTATCTGGATTCTATACTTATCCGCTCCTCCAATTCTCACACGGAAGTTCTCATTGGGTTAGCATTGCAGCATCTGCCAGGGGCCATTTACAACAGATATGGAATCAACGTCATCTTCGTATGACAAGCAAGTTCAGGATTTATTCGAGCTGTATCCTTCCCATACTGTTGTACAGCTGCGAAACATGGACACTATGCCGCTCAGACTGGACAAAGCTGGAGGTTTTCCACACAGAATGTCAATGTCATTTATTGGGCATAAAGTGGAATGACTTCATCTGTAATGCAGATGTTTATGGTTGCTTGGGTCTACAGACTACTGGGGCCACTGTCCACAGGCAGCACCTTACGTTTTTCGGACAAGTTGCAAGGATGCCACAAGACGTTCCAGCCAACGCCGTTCTCTAGTTGACTTGTCTGGGATAAAATTCCACCAACTGAGGCAGACCCAGAGGCAGACCTCCTATTAGATGGGTTCATCGAGCCTTTTCCGATGTTGGACTCTCAGGTCGTCAAGCCTTTGCGGTTGCACAGGAACGGACCAAATGGCGAACAATCGCTACAGCCAACTGTCTGGCTAAGCGTTCGAGAGAGAGAGAGAGAGATCCTTCACCAGAGAAATAAAAGCTTCCAATATAAAGCTAACTCAAATAAGTGCCAACCCAAAAGAAACAAAAATTCTAGGAACTGGAAGAGTTTGGGTTGCCCTACTTCAGTTTCTGCTTTCCATTTTCTGCCCTGTTAAAAAGCTGTGTTCCAACCCAGAAGTCCTTTTGTATTTCGGAGGTGAGCAAAGTGATCCATGTTCCTACTTCACAAGGGTGCTGTGATACCTACTTTGGTCCCATTCCTGCAATGTTTTGTGTATGGGTGGACTCCTGAAACTGTGTGAACCCCAACTAAGTTGACCTTTTCTAGGGTGCAGGAATTTGCCCTAGTTGAACTTTTAAAGATTTTGGCAAGAAACGCGCTGGAGAAGCGTGAAGTACTATTTACAAACTTTTAGGGTATTTTCCATGCATGTTATTTGCAAAATGCAAAGCCAAAGAAATGGCCACTTAGAAAAATTTTCTACTCATTCACTTTCAGTGAACCTTTTAAATTACATATGCAACTTAAAAAACTAATAGAATATAAACTCACCATGGATGCTGTTTCTGAAGCAGTGACTGTACTTGGCTTAGTATAAATCTGAGGAGAAGAAACAGTCAGCAGATTTATGGATTACAAATCTGAAAACAGTACAGTACAATGGTAATAACAAATACAATTTCAAACTGCTTAAGCAAGTATTTTTAAAATTCTTTATTCTCCAACAAAAGACAAGTCTGACTTCAGGTGATAAAAGATAAGTCAACACAATGCCTTTTTTTCCTCTTTTCTTCCATGATTTATGAAACTACAAGAGACTTACATAAGAGTCTTAGCCTTACATAAAAACAGAAAGGCCAGTGCTGGGTGCCTAGAAGTGGGGAGAGTGGAGTTCAGGTCCCTGCTATGCCCTATGTGTGTCCTTAGGCTGCTGCACCCTCTGGCTTGAAATGGTTTGCATTATATACAGTGTTTACAGTTGGGGTTCAATGGCTATCAGCACCCCCATATAAAAAAATGTTCCAGCACCCTTGGTAACGACTACGAGACACTCACAGACCCAGGAATTGGGTCATAAATTCTTCAATGGGAGACAAATAACCCCAGCCCCATATCCTGAGTCTCCTACTCCCACGGGAAATGACCATCCCAAGCCTCATCTCAGTATCCCCATTTCCGCTGCCATCACACTCTCCCACCTGCCAGCACCACCTCAGAAGCAGTACTGGGACTGAGCAAGGTTTCCCCACGAGTTTCTCCCCCTACTTAGCAGACTCAGCTAAGGCTTGAAAGACCATACTCAAAGCATACTTAACAATGGTTCACTGTCAAGCTAGGAGGGCATATCTAGTGGAGTTCTGCAGGGGTCTGTCATAGGTCTAGTACTTGTCAATATTTTCATTACTGACTTGGATAATGGAGTGGAAGGTATGCTTATAAAACATGTGACTAACACCAAGCTGGGAGGAGTTGCAAGCACTTTGGATGACAGAACTGGAATTCAAAATGACCTTGACAAATTGGAGAATGGGTCTGAATTCAACAAAATGAAATGCTATAAAGACAAATGCAAAGCACTTATTTAGGAAGGAAACATCAAATATACAAATACAAAATGGGGAAAAGACGGTTACTCACCGTTGTAACTGTTGTTCTTCGAGATGTGTTGCTCATATCCATTCCATTAGGTGTGTGCGCGCCGCGTGCACGATCGTCGGAAGATTTTACCCTAGCAACACCGGCGGGTCGGCTGTGGAGCCCCCTAGAGTGGCGCCTTCATGGCGCTGAATATATACCCCAGCCGACCCGGCGCCCCCTCAGTTCCTTCTTGCCGGCTACTCCGACAGTGGGGACGGGGGGCGGGTTTGGAATGGATATGAGCAACACATCTCGAAGAACAACAGTTACAACGGTGAGTAACCGTCTTTTCTTCTTCGAGTGCTTGCTCATATCCATTCCATTAGGTGACTCCCAAGCCCAACTTAGGTGGTGGGGTCGGAGTGAGACATTGCTGTGTGCAAAACCGCTGACCCGAATGCAGCATCGTCCCTGGACTGCTGCACTAGTGCATAGTGGGCTGTAAACGTATGGACTGATGACCAAACCGCCGCTCTACAAATGTCCTGTATCGGAACATGTGCCAGGAAAGCAGTCGAGGAGGCTTGGGCCCTCGTGGAGTGAGCGGTGAGGTGCGGTGCTGAGACACCTGCCCGGTCATAGCAAGTCCGGATGCAAGACGTAATCCAGGAGGATAGGCGTTGTGAGGAGACCGGTGAGCCTTTCATTCGGTCGGCCACTGCAACGAAGAGTTGCGTCGTCTTTCTAAAGTGCTTTGTGCGGTCAATATAGAAGGCCAGGGCCCTTCGTACATCCAGGGAATGCAAACGTTGATCCTGGCGAGTGGCATGTGGTTTGGGATAAAAGACCGGGAGAAATATGTCCTGGTTGATATGAAATGGAGAAACCACCTTAGGGAGAAAGGCAGGATGTGGGCGAAGCTGCACTTTATCCTTATGGAAAACTGTATAAGGGGGCTCGGATGTAAGCGCCCTGAGTTCAGAAACTCGCCTTGCTGAGGTGATGGCTACGAGGAAGGCTGTCTTCCAGGATAGGTACAAAAGTGAGCAGGTGGCTAGTGGTTCGAATGGAGGACCTGTGAGTTTGGAGAGAACCAGATTGAGATCCCACGTCGGGACGGGATGACGCTGTTGCGGGTACGTCCGGTCTAAGCCCTTGAGGAATCTAACAACCATCGGGTTAGAGAATACCGAGGACGCGAGTTCCCCTGGGTGAAAGGCCGATATAGCGGCCAGGTGAACTCTAATTGAAGATATCGCCAACCCTTGTTGTTTTAGGGAAAGGAGATATTCCAATATGAGAGGAATGGGTGCCTGCAACGGGGACGTGGCTCGTTGTTCGCACCAACAGGAGAACCGTTTCCACTTGGCCAGGTACGTGGTCCGTGTTGAGGGTTTCCTACTGCTCAGCAGGATCTGTTGGACAGAGTGTGAGCATTGCCGCTCTGCCTGGGTGAACCATGGAGCAGCCACGCCGTGAGGTGGAGTGATTGCAGGTCGGGGTGACGCAGCCGACCGTGGTCCTGAGATATGAGATCCGGACATAATGGAAGCGGGATCGGTGTCTGAACCGAGAGTTCCAACAGTGTGGTGTACCAATGTTGTCTCGGCCACGCTGGAGCGACCAGAATTATCTGTGCCTGGTCTCTGCGCAATTTGAGCAGTACCTTGTGGACCAGAGGAAACGGAGGGAAGGCATAAAACAGGTGGTCTTTCCAGGGAAGGAGAAACGCATCCGAAAGGGAGCCCGGAGCTCGACCTTGTAGGGAGCAGAACATGTGGCACTTCCTGTTGTCTCGGGATGCAAACAGGTCTATCTGGGGAAACCCCCACTTCTGGAAGACGGAATGTATGATGTCCGGACGGATAGACCACTCGTGCGTTTGGAAGGACCTGCTGAGTCGGTCCGCTAGAGTGTTCTGGACTCCAGGGAGGAACGATGCCGTGAGATGGATCGAGTGGGCGATGCAGAAGTCCCACAGGCGAATGGCCTCTTGGCATAGAATTGACGAACGTGCTCCTCCTTGCTTGTTGATGTAAAACATGGCCGTGGTGTTGTCGATGAGAACCAACACACAGCGGCCACGTAGGAGATTGAGGAATGCCTGGCACGCCAGGCGTACCGCCATCAGTTCCCGAACATTGATGTGCAGGGCTAACTGGGATGCAGTCCACAGGCCCTGGGTATGGTGTTCGTTGAGATGGGCGCCCCAACCCAGAGATGACGCGTCTGTGACCAGGTGCAGAGAGGGTTGTGGGGCGTGAAATGGCATCCCCTCGCAGACCACATTGTGATCTAGCCACCAGGTGAGGGAGGCCAGGATCGAGTTCGGGACCGTGACCACCAAGTTCAGGCTGTCCCGATGTGGACGGTATATTGATGACACCCAGGTTTGAAGCGGGCGAAGCCGAAGTCTGGCATGCCTGGTTACGTACGTGCAGGAAGCCATGTGACCCAGCAGGGTAAGGCACGACCTCACCGTGGTAGTTGGGAAGGCCTTGAGCCCTTGAATGAGGTTCGTGATGGTGCCAAAGCGGTTGTCTGGCAGGATGGCTTGTGCACGTCTGGAGTCTAGAACTGCGCCGATGAATTCTATTCTCTGGGTAGGTTCTAGAGTGGATTTGTCCTTGTTGAGTAGGATGCCCAACTCGTTGAATGTGTGCACTATTCTGTGGACGTGAGCTTGAACTTGCTCCTTGGTGCGACCGCGCACCAGCCAGTCGTCTAGGTACGGGAACACCTGTACCCCTTGCCGACGAAGGTACGCTGCCACGACAGCCATACATTTCGTGAACACTCTTGGGGCCGAGGATAGGCCGAAGGGAAGGACAGCAAATTGGTAGTGCACCGTGTTTACCACGAATCGCAGGAAGCGTCTGTGAGGCGGGTAAATTGCAACGTGAAAGTATGCGTCTTTCATGTCGAGGGCGGCGAACCAGTCTCCAGGATCGAGGGAAGGGATAATGGCCCCCAAAGAGACCATGCGGAACTTCAACTTTACTACGAATTTGTTGAGTCCGCGCAAGTCCAAGATGGGCCGTAGACCTCCTTTGGACTTGGGGATCAGGAAGTAACGGGAATAAAATCCCCTGCCCCTTAACTCTATCGGAACCTCCTCTATGGCCCCCATGGCCAGGAGCGTAGAAACTTCCTGTATAAGAAGTTGCTCGTGAGAAGGGTCCCTGAAGAGGGACGGGGAAGGGGGGGAGGAGGGGGGGGATTGAAGAAAACTGGATAGCGTATCCCCTCTCCACCGTGCGGAGGACCCAACGGTCCGAAGTTATAAGGGACCAAGCACGGTGGAAGTGGGAGAGGCGATCCCGAAAGGAGGGAGCTGGATCCTGGGGGATGACTGGGGCGCCGTCCTCGACCGCACCTTCAAAAGTTCTGTCTAGGACCTGAAGGTGGTCTTGGTGGCCCTTGGTTCTGACCGGGTTGAGGGCCAGCCCATCTTCTCCTACCACCTCGCCCTCGCCTTCTGGCAGGGTCCTGTCTCTGGCGAGGTGGAGGGGGGTAAAAACGTTGAGGCTGGGGCCTAAATGGTCTGCGCTGGGGACCCGCAACATGCATCCCCAAGGAGCGCATGATTGTCCTGGAGTCTTTGAGGCTCTGCAATCGAGAGTCCGTCTTCTCCGAGAACAGCCCCTGTCCTTCAAAGGGCAAATCCTGTAGGGTCTGCTGTAATTCAGGGGGCAAACCCGAGACTTGGAGCCAGGAGGTCCTGCGCATAGCGATACCTGTGGCCAGGGTCCTTGCGGCCGAGTCCGCTATATCCAGGGAGGCCTGTAAGGAGGTCCGAGCCACCTTCTTACCCTCCTCGACCATGGCTCCAAACTCTTCCCTGGACTCTTGGGGAATCAACTCCTTAAACTTCCCCATAGAGTTCCAGGAGTTGAAATTGTAGCGGCTCAGTAGCGCCTGTTGATTCGCCGCTCTAAGTTGTAGCCCTCCGGCTGAGTAAACCTTACGGCCGAACAGATCAAGCCGCTTAGCCTCTTTTGATTTTGGCGCTGCAGCCTGCTGGCCGTGGCGCTCTCGTGCATTCACTGATTCCACCACTAGTGAACACGGTTGGGGGTGTGTGTACAAGTACCCATAGTCCTTAGATGGGACAAAGTATTTCCTTTCCACCCCTCTCGCTGTGGGTGGAATGGAGGCAGGAGTCTGCCATATCGTATTCGCGTTCGTTTGGATCGTGCGGATCAAGGGTAACGCCACCCTCGATGGGGCATCCGATCCAAGGATATTCACGATCGGGTCGTGCACCTCCACTATCTCCTCCGTCTGCAGGTCCATGTTACGGGCCATCCTGCGGAGGAGATCCTGGTGAGCCCGAAGATCTATCGGAGGGGGACCCGTGCATGAAGTGCCCGCCACTGCCTCATCCGGAGAGGAGGAGGAGGACGCCTCCGGCGGTAGTGGATCCAAGGGGGGGGCCCGGTCCCCCTGGTCTTGGGTCGGAGCGTCACCTGTACTTGGGTCCACGGTGTCGGGTGGTGTGGACACAGAAGCCTCTACGCCTCCAGGCGGAGGCCGAGAGATGGTGGATTCTGGGGCCCTTCTGGCCGAGTGACCCGAGCGAGAGGTCGATGGTAGTGAAGCCCCTTGCTCCTGGTGGTACGCCCACGGGGTCCAAAACGACCAGTGAGATGGTCCATGAGGGTGGTCCTCTGCCCTCTCCTGCCAATGGCCCAAGTCTCGTTCCTCGGCCTGTCCCTGAGGGGGGTATGCCGATCTCGACAGGTCCTCCAATGAGCGAGATGCCGATCTTGACGGCCATGGCGGTGCCGCGCAAGATGAAACGATCCCCGTGGTCTGCGGTGCCGCACGGTGCCGGTCCGGAGATGATCTATCTCTGTGCGGTGCCGGCGATCGGTGCCGGGACCGCGACCGGTGCCGATGACCTCGTCGGTACCGGGAGTCGGATCTGGACCTCGACGAGGACCTAGAGTATGCCCGGTGCCGGGATCGGCCCCTCGGCGTCGAGCGTCGAGCGTGGCGGTGCCGAGAACTACGTCTCGACGTTGACCGGTGCCGACGATCATATCGGTGCCGAGACGTAGAGCGGTGCCGCGAAGAAGATCTTGACCGCGAGTACGACCGGCGCCGAGGCGATATTCGGTGCCGGGACTGCGAGCGGCGTGGGGACCTGCTTCGGGACCTGGATCGGCGCCGAGGTTCCAGCCCTTGTGATGGAGGGCGCATCAAGGCAGGTTTCCCTCTTGACTGTACCGGGCGAGTCAGCGGTGCAGTCGGTGCCGGTGGTTGAGGCGGTGCCGGCTCCGTGAGAGCTATCAAGTCTCTCGCCGCCTCGAAGGTCTCCGGAGTCGACGGGAGACACTGTATCACCGCCGGCCTCGGTGGAGACGCTATTTGTACCGGACTCGACGGCCTCGGCGCCGGAGTCGACGGTGCTGGAGGCGCCTGTTTCCGTTGCTCCACCGGCGGACGCGGCTCTACCCCCGGCACTGGGGGAGCCGGCGCCTTCGGCACGGACGTCCCCGTCTTATGGGCTTTTTTATGCCCTGGGGATAATGACCGGCGCCGCGGCACTTGCTGTGTTTGCGGTGCCGACGAGGTCCGGTGCCGGGGAGGCTTGTCTGACGCCACTCGCGTGGTCGTCATAGCCGGTGCCGCCGGGGCACTGCGCACCGAAGTGCTAGGCGTCGGAGTCTGGCCCGTGGAAGGAGTGTCCGGGCTAAGTGCCGCCTCCATTAGGAGTTGCCTGAGCCGAAAGTCCCGCTCCTTTTTGGTTCTTGGTTTGAAGGCCTTACAGATCTTGCATTTGTCTGTTTGGTGGGACTCTCCCAGGCACTTCAAACAGGAGTCGTGCGGGTCGCTCGTTGGCATAGGCTTAGCGCAGGAGGCGCACTGCTTGAAGCCGGGAGCGTTGGGCATGAGCCCGGGCCCGCGGCCGGGGAAGAAAGGGGGAGACGACCCCCTTAACCCCTTAAACTATAATAACAACTATAACAAGTTTAAACTATTGAACTATAAACACTATAACTACAACTATAACTATAACTCTGAATGACTAAGTACGCTAGGGAGAGTGGAGATCAGCTATGCCGCGCTCCACAGTTCCAACGACCGTCAGGGGCGGTAAGAAGGAACTGAGGGGGCGCCGGGTCGGCTGGGGTATATATTCAGCGCCATGAAGGCGCCACTCTAGGGGGCTCCACAGCCGACCCGCCGGTGTTGCTAGGGTAAAATCTTCCGACGATCGTGCACGCGGCGCGCACACACCTAATGGAATGGATATGAGCAAGCACTCGAAGAAGAATAACTGGTAACTGATGGTAGTGGATCACAAACAGAATGAGAGCCAACAATGTGACGCAGTTATAAAATAGGCTAAATATTATCTGAGACTCAGGAGGTAATTGTCCCACCCTACCTGGCACTGGTGAGGGCTCAGCTAGAGTACAGTGTCCTATTCTGGGTGCCACACTTTACAAAATATGTGGACAAACTGGAAAGAGTCCACAGAAGAGCAACAAAAATGATAAAAGATTCAGGAAACCTGACCTATGAGGAAAGGTTAAAAAAACCCTGAGCTTGTGTAGTCTTGAGAAAAGAAGACAGAATGGGGACCTAATAACAGTCTTCAAATATGTTAAGGACTGTTATAAAGAGGATAGTGACCAACTGTACTCCATGTCCACTAAAGGCAGGATAAGAAGTAATGGGCTTAATCTGCAGCAAGGGAGATTTAGGTTAAAGTTATAGTTAAAGTATAGTTATAGTTAAAGACAAGAATAATTTGCAATAGGCTTCCAAGAGACATTGTGGAATCCCCATCATGGGTGTTTTTTATGAACAGGTTGGACAAGAGATGTCTAGGGATGGTCTAGGTTTACTTGGTCCTGTCTCACTGCCGAGGGGCTGGACTTGATAATCTTTCGAGATTCCTTCCAGCCCTGCATACCTGATTCTACATCCCTCAGTATTCAAATAGTTAGCAAGCTTAAGCAATTTATGAGCAATTTAAAAGATCTGGAAAATTGATATTTGGTTGACTAAAGTAAAAAAAAATGAAGGCTAATTTAAAAGACACTGGTCAATGGGACTACTCTTGTGAGTAAAGTTAATGTGTTTGGAAGACTGGAACCAAAGTCACAGAATTATACCACAACAGCAGGGTCCACATGGACATTTACTGTATGGCAGGCTAATGTGGGATAGATTTACATCATAACTTGCTGCAAACTACCTGTTCCTCTAGACAAGCCCCTAAGTCTACCAATATATCTGTTTGGCATGTGGTACGTTTTATAAGTGCAGGAAAACTAATGCAGCACTATTTTATTTGTAAATAATTATAGCAAGATGTTTGACATTGGTTTGTGGCTAGTTGTGATTAAGAAATTATGTTACACAAAGTGGCTAATACTTTACCTACCCATTGTTTCATGTATATTACTTTTAAGGGTGTTTAAGCATCCTATATTTACATCATCACTGTCACCTACAACTAATGCAACAAAACAGTTTGCACTATAATCCTTTTTCACTGGTTCACAACTCTACTGTGGGCTTAAATAACCCATACAGGTGTTTTAGAGGCAAAATTTCATTCAACTTTTTTGAATTTAAAGAGTTAAAAAATCAGTTTAAAAAAGTTCCAGCCAAACAGAAGTTTGGTGCTTGATACTTAGCATATAACTAGCCACTAATGAGGCTATTTGGTGTATGATTTTGGGTGAGAAATTTTAAAATAAAAGTTATAAGTAACTGAAAAATCATTTCTGAGCCTGATCAGAGTAGTCATCAGCTAAAATGTTTTCATGCAATCCTACCTCATTTCATATCACAACAGTGCTTCTAGGGGGGAAAAAGGCATACATTCACTGTTTAGCCTGCCAGGTACTAGAACTGCTGTTGGGATAATTTGCATGAGGGATACTGAAAAATTGTCATTAAAATGCAGCAAAGATTATAAAAGCCTGGCTTATGAAAGACAAAAGACAATAACAGGTCTAAAATAAAGATCACATATCCTGCAAGGAACATTGATATCTTTTCAATAGAAAAGATACAGTCATCGCTATGTAAACAGAAGAACCGCTGGACTTATTATCCCAGTCAAATTACAGCAGAAGCAAAAGAGGATAATGACCATTCCCACATCTCGGTAAGTTAGAAGTATCTAAGGCCAACATCATTTAAGTGCTAATATTATTAAAACAATTTTTTTTCTTAATAAATGAAAAATGAGAGGTCTAACTATAGATTAACATACCCTTTAATGCTGCAGAGGTAAAAATATAACCCCACAACAGCCTGGAAATGAATATAGTTACAGATTTTACACTGTGCCTCTAAGAAACATAGTGCTAAAGTAACAGCCAAGGGAGAGGGGAATTTATGGTGATTTAAAGCACCTTTGCACTCTCTCAATTCTTGGCTGCTGCAGGACCAGTGCAGCCCACAGAGTAACTCAGACAACTCTGGAGGGCTGTGTAAATTGCAACAGCCCATCCCTGGCTGCCTATGGGCAGAATCGCCAAAGCACTACATGCGCTGACCCCAACCACAGCTCCTGATACATCCCTGCCATGTCAGTCCTTCCTTCAACATGTCACCTATATCTGGGGCCTCTCTAGGCAGTGTAAACTGCCTTGTGTAAAGTGTGCATCAGGGGAAATTCTCCCGTGGCCGGATCCAGCACTTTAAGATTCCCATTACTCTGCCATAGCTTTATAAAAGGGCTGTAGCAGACAGGATTCCCATCTCCACCCCCTGCCAATTCCCAGGTTCCTACAGCAAGGAAAAACCAGGACCGATTGCATATCCTGTATATTTTATAGTATACATTTTCTTGACAAGCTACACAACTTTGAAAAAATAGGCTCAGAAACAGCTGTCCAAATGAATGTTGCTGTATGAACTTTAATACTGGCTTTGACTTTTTAACTATGTTATCTGTACAACCTTAATTTTGCATTACAGTATGTTTTTACATTTAATTTTTGATATAAAGTGACATACCATAAGGTGCCTCTCAAACCTAAAAACTTTCAAGGTTTTGCACCATAATTGGCTCTTTCTTAATAAGCAAACAATCTATGAGCTCGTCTACATGGTCCAACAATTCGGACTACTGGGGAGTGAACTGCAGCACTCAAAGTGCTTTTCTGTAATTGCCCATCGTGGACCCTGCTAACGTGAACTAAAAGGTATCTCGTTCGTGTTAACATAGTCCTCTTCAAATAGTACTAAGGGAGTACAAACTAAGTACCTTTCAGTTCACACCAGCAGTGTCCACATAGGAGAGTTATAGCACAGCACTTTGATACATGCTGCAATTCACACCCCCGCAGTCAGCACTTGCACAATGTAGATATAGCCTATGGTAATTACAGTAATGTGCTTTTTCTATCAGTACTTTTTCTCTTCTGTTAAACAACAAATGAATGACAACTTGGACATCTAAAGTGGAAAACTGAACCTTGTGTACCCACGTACATAAACGGCTGATCCTGCATCTTCAGATACTTCCAGATGACAGCAGTGTCGGTCATCTTCATTTGCAAAAGGTGACTTAGCCACATTAAATCCAGCTACAACCATAGTGTCCTATTGAAAAGACAAAATTAAACCAATAACTGACATTGTTCTTTATTCGATATGCTGACTCTCTAGGCCATCTTCCAAAGAACAACGTATGTTTCAACAGCCCTATGATATGCCAGGTATCCCTAACATGGTGAAATGGCACACATGAAATCAGGAGTGACACCTACAATAACTATCACCTAGTACTCACTAAATTGATCTGAAAGTTATGGTTAATCTATGGAGGTGCTTAATGAGGGATAAATGTGAAATGATTCATATCACCCCAAACAACAGTGAGACTTGAACTAAATGCTCTGGATTCAAACATTCCCAGACTTCAAAACCCTGGCACCTCTCCTCATGGGCTAGATAAAGAAAGTACTGGGTGAAATTCTATGGCCTGTATTTGGCAGGAAGTCAGATGAGATTTCACAATGGTCCATTTTCTGACTTAGAAGGGGGGTGAAAGTAAGGCGGTACGGGCCAGTACGGTGTACCGGTAAAAAGTGGCCGCCAGTACTGGCCTCTACCCAGCTGACTTTAAAGTGCTGCCGTTGGCGGCCCTGCTGGGCTGGGGGGGGGGGGGGGGGGGGGGGGGGGCGGGCCCACAAAAGTGGCAGCAACGTTAAAGTGATGCCGCGGCAAAAGACCCTGCTTAAAGTGCTGCCGCGGCAACGCTTTAATGTTGTTGCCCCTTTTGCCCCCCGCCTCCCTCTTGTCCGCTGCCGCCTGGTGCGGGCCAGGCAGCATGGAAGGACTGGCTGGGGGATGTTGACCCCCCCAACCCCGCCCCGTCTGCCCGAGGCCCCTCCCCCTCTGGGGGCCAGAGCAGGCCCCTGTACTGGTCAGTCTTCAGCTTTACTTTCACCCCACTTAGAAGTCTATGAGGTCCCTTGAAAAACGTGTCCTTTCTTTATTTCAGACATTGTTTGGAACCCCAAATCTCATACCTTTTGTTTGTAAAATGAAAGTAGTTCATAATATGAAGCATAGCCATGGTCCCCTACCCCCACCACTTTTACTACTTCCGCTTATTTGAAAGAAAAATATGTCCACCACCAGTAGCAAAATCAGAAATGCCACCTGAAGGAAAGAAGGAGAATATTTTTTGTTGAAATATAATTCAAATTTCAAAATGCAGGAATATGCAAGCAGCACTTCTTTCTAAAAAGAATTTCTAACTACTGGACTAAGCAAAAAGAAAAGTATTAAGTGTTCTAGGGATTAACCTAGAGAATGGCACTAACAAGATACAAATATTCCATGTCTTTGAAATGTGCAAATCATACATTCACAGGTCTTTTAACAATATAAGTAATTTGCAAGTGGTATAATTTACACACAAAATTCCAAGCTGAATGATATATATATATATATATATATATATATATATATGAACGTTTTAAAAAGATTCTTCCTTCAATGTAAGTTTTTAATCAGGAACACACAAACATATGCCCCTCAATCTCTCTCCTTGTTCTTTTTCAAACAAAGCTGTTTGCCCAACAGTCAATCTGGCATATAGCCAAAGGGAAGTTATTTTATGGAGACTGCCTTTTGTAAAGACACTCTCTTATGGGTTTTTTTTTAAAATAGCTTTTAAATGTCAATGAGTTGAAAACTATACTAAACCCATAATGGAATATGCTTGCAGGAAATGGTTCTATTTGAGAAAGAATGTTGTACCATTGGCCTGTCAAAAAAGGAATAAAGAAAGTTATTAGTCACAGGAGGAAGGGAGAAGAAAAAAGATTTATACACTTCCTGGGTTGAGAATGAAAATGAATAAGAAGTTTCCATTCTCTGCACACTTCAGCTATTTTACATCTATGCAGTAAGTATTTACATACAGTAAGCACTTTCCAGAAAATATAGATAGATATAGTTCATGACATAAAGACATGCCTGTCAGTCTATATTTTAGACAAGGCAGCAAATGAGGGCGAGAACAAAACATGCAAAAAACTGGGCATGTTTTTCCTCTGTTGTGATACTGCTACAAATCTGAAAGGTGGGTAAATTTTACAAATAGGTAAACTAATGCAGAGAGAAGTTGAGACTTGCCCTTGGTCACAGCAAATCAATGACAGAGTTTCACAAATAGATGCTCAGTCTCTTGCTTTACGTGCTAGGAATTTTTATTTATTTTACTTCAAAATATAAAAATGTAGGGCCTCTCCTTCACCTATTCCAATCCTTAAAATCAGTAAGTAACACAATATCTTTTCAATCATTTAAGTTATGAATGTAGATATGTAAAGTTAGGCTGGGCAATTTAGTATCACTCTGCCCTTCTGATATATAGCCACAAATTTAAGAAAGCCTGATACACTGATGGAACACTAATGCAAAGTTGTGTTTAACAAGTGCCCTAGTTTATATACAAAACACTAAGCACTTTGGAAGATCATACCATCATAGAATATTAGGGTTGGAAGAGACCTCAGAGGTCATCTAATCCAACCCCGTGCTCAAAGCAAGACCAATCCTCAACTAAATCATTCCAGCCAGGGCTTTGTCAAGCCTGACCTTAAAAACCTCTAAGGAAGGAGATTCCACCACCTCCCTAGGTAACGCATTCCAGTGCTTCACCACCCTCGTAGTGAAAAAGTTTTTCCTAATATCCAACCTAAACCTCCCGCACTGCAACTTGAGACCTTTACTCCTTGTTCTCTCATCTGCTATCACTGAGAACAGTCTAGATCCATCCACTTTGGAACCCCCTTTCAGGTAGTTGAAAGCAGCTACCAAATCCCCCTTCATTCTTCTCTTCTGCAGACTAAACAATCCCAGTTCCCTTAGCCTCTCCTCATAAGTCATGTGCTCCAGACCCCTAATCATTTTTGTTGCTCTCCGCTGGACTCTTTCCAATTTTTCCACATCCTTCTTGTAGTGTGGAGCGCCAAAACTGGACACAGTACTCCAGATGAGGCCTCAGCAATGTTGAATAGAGGGGAATGATCACGTCCCCCGATCTGCTGGCAATGCCCCTACTTATACAGCCCAAAATGTCATTAGCCTTCTTGACAACAAGGGCACACTATTGACTCATACCCAGCTTCTAATCCACTGTAACCCCTAGGTCCTTTTCTACGGAACTGCTGCCTAGCCATGCAGTCCCTAGTCTGTAGCAGTGCATTGGATTCTTCCGTCCTAAGTGCAGGACTCTGCACTTGTCCTTGTTGAACCTCATCAGATTTCCTTTGGCCCAATCCTCTAATTTGTCTAGGTCCCTCTGTATCCTATCCCTACCCTCCAGCATATCTACCACTCCTTCCAGTTTAGTGTCATCTGCAAACTTTCTGAGGGTGCAGTCCACGCCATCCTCTGGATCATTAATGAAGACATTGAACAAAACCGGCCCCAGGACCGACCGCTTGATACCGGCTGCCAACTAGACACGGAGCCATTAATCACTATCTGTTGAGCCCGACGATCTAGCCAGCTTTCTATCCACCTTATAGTTCATTCATCCAGCCCATACTTCTTTAACTTGCTGGCAAAAATACTGTGGGAGACCATATCAAAAGCTTTGCTAAAGTCAAGGAATAACACATCCACTGCTTTCCCCTCATCCACAGAGCCAGTTATCTCATCATAGAAGGCAATTAGGTTACTCAGGCATGACTTGCTCTTGGTGAATCCATGCTGACTGTTCCTGATCACTTTCCTCTCCTCGAAGTGCTTCAGAATTGATTCCTTGAGGACCTGCTCCATGATTTTTCCAGGGACTGAGGTGAGGCTGACTGGCCTGTAGTTCCCCGGATCCTCCTCCTTCCCTTTTTTAAAGATGGGCACTCCATTAGCCTTTTTCCAATCATCCGGGACCTCCCCCGATCGCCATGAGTTTTCAAAGATAACACTGGTCTACAATTTTTGAGAAGTCGTCTGCTTCAGAGATAAAATGTGCTATTTACTATGTATTTTGATGTGCTGAATTCAAATATGACAATTAAAACAACTGATTGGCTACTGTTTCTAAGATATTTAAGTTTTTACATTTTATGTCTATGTATATTGTGTAGATAGTAGAGTTTTAATCATAAATTGTAAACCTAGGTCTTTTCATGTGTTTATGGTTGCTTTACATGATAATATTTCACCTGTCCTGTTTATGTAACACTTTAAAAATCAGCAAAAGTGTTATATAAATAAAATTTATTATGAAACAAAAGGCAAAAAACAATTATGTACATAGTTTAGTCCTATTCAGTGTCTACTCAGCACTTCTTGGCTTGTCTCTTGTATTCATTAAATGGAGCATCTCTTGTCACTGTCCAGCAATAGTCTGCAAGCACTGGTGGGCTCCATTTGCCCTGATAGCGTTTCTCCATTGTTGCAATGTCCTGGTGAAATCGTTCGCCGTGCTCGTCGCTCATGCTCTGCAGTTCGGTGGAAAAAAATCTAGATGCGAGTGCAAAAAATGTATTTTTAGTGACATGTTGCAACTAAGGTTTTTGTATGCCTTGAGGAGGTTTTCCACCAACAACCTGTAGTTCTCTGCCTTGTTGTTTCCGAGAAAATGTATTGCCACTAACTGGAAGGCTTTCCATGCCGTCTTTTCCTTGCCACGCAGTGCATGGTCAAATGCATCATCTCGAAGAAATTCACGAATATGAGGACCAACAAAGACACCTTCCTTTATCTTAGCTTCACTTAACCTTGGAAATTTTCCATGGAGGTACTTGAAAGCTGCTTGTGTTTTGTCAATGGCCTTGAAAAAGTTCTTCATCAGACCCAGCTTGATGTGTAAGGGTGGTAACAAAATCTTCCTTGATTCAACAAGTGGTGGATGCTGAACACTTTTCCTCCCAGGCTCCAATGACTGTCGGAGTGGCCAATCTTTCTTGATGTAGTGGGAATCTCTTGCACGACTATCCCATTCGCAAAGAAAACAGCAGTACTTCATGTATCCAGTTTACAGTCCAAGCAAGAGAGCAACAACCTACAAATCGCCACAAAGCTGCCACTGATGTTGGTCATAGTTTATGCACCTCAAAAGTTGTCTCATAGGTTTCCTTCATATGGACTGCATGACCAACTGGAATTGATGGCAAAACATTGCCATTATGCAGTAAAACAGCTTTAAGACTCGTCTTCGATGAATCAATGAACAGTCTCCACTCATCTGGATCGTGAACGATGTTGAGGGCTGCCATCGCACCATCGATGTTGTTGCAGGCTACAAGATCACCTTCCATGAAGAAGAATGGGACAAGATCCTTTGGATGGTCACAGAACATGGAAACCCTAACATCACCTGCCAGGAGATTCCACTGCTGTAGTCTGGAGCCCAACAGCTCTGCCTTACTCTTGGGTAGTTCCAAATCCCTGACAAGGTCATTCAGTTCACCTTGTGTTCTGAGGTGTGGTTCAGAGGAGGAGGATGGGAGAAAATGTGGATCCTGTGACATTGATGGTTCAGGACCAGAAGTTTCATCCTCTTCCTCTTCCTCGTCTGACTCAAGTGAGAATGATTCTGGTGCATCAGGAACCGGCAGTCCTTCTCCGTGGGGTACTGGGCGTATAGCTGATGGAATGTTTGGATAATGCACAGTCCACTTTTTCTTCTTTGACACACCTTTCCCAACTGGAGGCACCATGAAGAAGTAACAATTGCTGGTATGATCTGTTGGCTCTCTCCAAATCATTGGCACTGCAAAAGGCATAGATTTCCTTTTCCTGTTCAACCACTGGCGAACATTTGTTGCACAAGTGTTGTAGCATATGTGTGGGGCCCACCTCTTGTCCTGATCTCCAATTTTGCAGCCAAAATAAAGGTGATAGGCTTTCTTAACCATAGTGGTTAGACTGTGCTTTTGTGATGCAAAAGTCACTTCACCACAAACATAGCAGAAGTTATCTGCACTGTTCACACAAGTACGAGGCATCTCTGCTCACTTTGGCTAAACAGAAATGTGTCCCTTTGCAAAATCAAACACTGACAAATAAGAGAGCACGACACTGTATGATTTCTAGAGATGATATAGGGCAATTTGTTTAGCACAGTGATATAAGCTTCGTTATGATTGCATCATCCATGTCTTCTAGGAATAACATGATGCAATTCATATCATGTATGATGCAATACCAGCTTCAGATTTCATCATTCATTGTTTTGCCTAAAAAGCAAGTACTGTCCAAACCCAGTCATAGATTTATTCATACATCCAGTCAAAGATGTATTTTAGTCATTTCTGGTTTAAATTGAGATCCCTTCCCTTTATAACTCACTTATCCTCCACCATTCCCAAGTCAAGGGTCATATATACTGACCCAATGGCATATCTTGAAAACTAGAGCCAATCAACAATTTTAAGCATCATTTTCGTTCTCAGTGACCCAGAATTAGTAAAGTTTGACTACATTTATTTCAGAAGCATTTTGGCTGTAGAGCAGTGTAATGGCCAATGGCTCTGCAATCACATCCGCCAACTCCTTTAGCACCCTTGGATGCAGCGCATCCAGCCCCATGGACTTGTGGTCATCCAGCTTTTCTAAATAGTCCTGAACCACTTCTTTCTCCACAGAAGGCTGGTCACCTCCTCCCCATGCTGTGCTGCCCAGTGCAGTAGTCTGGGAGCTGACCTTGTTCGTGAAGACGGAGGCAAAAAAAGCATTGAGTACATTAGCTTTTTCCACATCCTCGGTCACTAGGTTGCCTCCCTCATTCAGTAAGGGTCCCACACTTTCCTTGACTTTCTTCTTGTTGTTAACATACCTGAAGAAACCCTTCTTGTTACTTTTAACATCTCTTACTAGCTGCAACTCCAAGTGTGATTTGGCCTTCCTGATTTCACTCCTGCATGCCTGAGCAATATTTTTATACTCCTCCCTGGTCATTTGTCCAATCTTCCACTTCTTGTAAGATGAATCTAGACTTAACACACACACACACACACGCACACACACACGCGCACACGAATCTAGTCTTTAAATGTTCATCTTTTCTCATGGGGAAAAACCCTCCTATTCACATTTTGTTCTTAAAAGAAACAAACAATACATAGCCTGTAGTGGTCACTATTAGGCTATGTCTACACTACAGCCGGGATCGTCGCTCTGAAATTGATCCACTGGTGGTTGATTTAGTGGATCTAGTGAAGACCCACCAAATGGACAGCTGATCGCTCTCCAGTCAACCCGTGTACTCTACCCCCGATGAGAAGAGTAAAGTAAGTTGATGGGAAAGTTTCTACCATTGACCCCCATGGTATAAACCCCGTGGTAACTCAACCTAAGGTATGCACCTGGAGTTGTGTAGCATGGGTCAACTTATGGTAGTGTAGACATAGCCTCAGTTGATCATTTCCAAATGGACATTAATATTAAAAGGAACCACAAAAGAAATTACCTAAAGAGGTCACAACTTGTAGTATGTGAAATGAGCTGCATTAAACTTGTAAAATAATAAAACATTTATTGTAAGCAGAAAGCTTGAGATAGTGTTTAATTAGTATAAAAAATGTCCTCAGCATTTAAAATTCAATGATTTCTTAAGCGAGGTGGTGGCATTTTGAGAACTTTAAAAAAAGAAAGAGGTAGCTAAAAATATGGTCCAGTAAATTAAGATCAAAGTCCCAATATTGGAAAGTCAACTATATAAAGGTGCAGATTAATTAAACAGATGGAGAATAAAAATACATCTTGTACTTTTCCATATCTTATACATGTAATTATTTTTCCTATTATACTGAAAAACTTTGATCTTGATTAATGAATGGAGGAATTAGTAATGATCTCAGAGGTACAGTTAATATACCACTGATTTTCCTCTGGGCTTTTCAGACTATTACAGAAAGAAAATCCTGCCTCTGAATTTAAAATATGAAGTGATCTGCATTTCTCTGGTGAATCTCACAAGGATCATTCAGCTAAAACATGTTTGCAATTTTTAAAAAGGTAACAATATAAAATACATGCTGTGTGCCAGATATATGTGATTCCTTCAGACATCAATGGCCCCAGGACCTCTCATTACAGGGTGGGTGGTTTATATGCAGAAGGCTCCACACAAAAAGATAGGTCCTCCTGTATGAGTCCTTCCTCCACTGCCCAGCTTGATTCACCTAGGCCTGCTCACTCCTAAAGTACAAAAGGGGCAAATGGCAATAATGCTCCAGAGGCTGGCTGATTTCTTCAAGAAAAGAGACATTTTCAAGAATTTTCTGTAAAAGTAAGTGCAGGTCAATAGCTTTCCAAGTTTTTTACATTAAATTTGCATCTAAAAGTGTCCAGTCCTAATAAGGTTTCTCTTTTTCTCCTACATGTTAATATATAGGAGAGGCACACTGATGGATGTGCAACTCCTGTCCAGGAGCATGTGAGCCACACACTAGTGTGACCAGGGACAGCTGCCGTTGAACCTGGTGCTCGCCCCACTGGGCAGAGCTGAGGATGGCACAGCCACGCCAGTAGAGCTGACTGGCCTGGGTGCTGGCTCCTGCAAGCAGTGGTCCAACATGCTGCTGCTTTTGCCGCTGCAGTTCCTTACCCGGTCTTCTGTATGTATACACTTGGACTGAGATTGAGATGGAAATAGGAGACAGACTTGTTGAAAGCCTCTGGGTAAGGATAAAAGGGGTAAAAAACAAGGGTGATGTCATGGTAAGGGTCTAACTACAAGACCACCTAACCAGGAAGAAGAGGTGGATGTTTTTTAAACTAACAAAACTATGCAAAGCACAGGACTTTGTGGTGATGGGGGACTTCAACTACTCAGACATCTGTTGGGAAAATAACACAGCAGGGCACAGATTATCCAACAAGTTATAGGAATGTATTGGGGACAATTTTATTTCAGAAGGTGGAGAACGCTACTAGGGGAAAGGCTGTTCTAGATTTGATTTTGACAAATAGGGAGGAACTGGTTGAGACTTTGAAAGTGGAAGGCATCTTGGGTGAAAGTGATCATGAAACGGTAGAATTCATGATTCTAAGGAATCGAAGGAGGGAGAACAGCAAAATAAAGACAACAGATTTCAAGAAGGCAGACTTTAGCAAACACAGGGAGTTGGTAGGTAAGATCCCATGGGAAGCAAGTCTAAGGGAAAAAACAATTGAAGACAATTAGTAGTTTTTCAAAGAGACCTTATTAAGGGCACAAGAGCAAACTATCCCACTGAGTAGGAAAGATAGGAAGTATGGCAAGAGACCATTCTGGCTTAACCAGGAGATCTTCAATGATCTAAAAATAAAAAGGAGTCATATAAAAAATGGAAACTAGGTCAAATAAGAAAGGATGAATATAAACAAATAACACAAGTATGTAGGGACAAAATTAGAAAGACCAAGGCACAAAACGAGATCAAACTAGCTAGAGACATAAAGGGTAACAAGAAAACATTCTACCAATACATTAGAAGCAAGAGGAATATAAAGGACTGGGTAGGCCCGTTGCACAATAAGGGGGGAAAAACAATAACAGAAAATGTGGAAGTGGCAGAGGTGCTTAATGACTTCTTTGTTTCAGTTTTCACCAAGAAGGTTGGTGGTGATTGGACATCTAACAGTGAATGTCAGTGAAAATGAGATCAGATCAGAGGCTAAAATAGGGAAAGAACAAGTTAAAAATTACTTAGACAAGTTAGATGTCTTCAAGTTACCAGGATCTGATGAAATGCATCCTAGAATACTCAAGGAGCTGACTGAGGAGATATCTAAGCCATTAACGATTATCTTTGAAAAGTCATGGAAGACGGGAGAGATTCCAGAAGACTGGAAAAGGGCAAATATAGTGTCAATCTATAAAAAGGGAAATAAGGATTACCCGGGGAATTACAGACCATTCAGCTTAACTTCTGTACCCAGAAAGATAATGGAGCAAATAATTAAGCAATACATTTGCAAACATCTAGTTCTAGAAGATAATAAGGTGATTAGTAACAGTCAGCATGGATTTGTCAAGAACAAATCGTGTCAAATCAACCTGATCGCTTTCTTTGACAGGGTAATAAGACTTGTGGATAGGGGGAAAGCGGCAGACATGGTATATCTTGACTTTAGTAAAACTTCTGATACGATCTCACATGACCTCCTCATAAACCAACTAGGGAAAAAGAACAGGAGTACTTGTGGCACCTTAGAGACTAACAAATTTATTAGAGCATAAGCTTTCGTGGGCCCACGAAAGCTTATGCTCTAATAAATTTGTTAGTCTCTAAGGTGCCACAAGTACTCCTGTTCTTTTTGCAGATACAGACTAACACGGCTGCTACTCTGAAACCTGTCAACTAGGGAAATACAACCTAGATGGAGCTACTATAAGGTGGGTGCATAAATGGCTGGAAAACGGTTCCCAGAGAGTAGTTATCAGTGGCTCACAGTCATTCTGGAAGGGCATAACGAGTGGGGTACTGCAGAGATCAGTTCTGTTCAATGTCTTCATCAATGATTTAGATAATGACATAGAGAGTACACTTATAAAGTTTTCTGACAATACCAAGCTGGGAAGGGTTGCAAGTGCTTTGGAGGATAGGATTATAATTCACAATGATCTGGACAAATTGAAGAAATGGTTTGAAGTAAATAGGATGAAATTCAATATGGACAAATGCAAAGTACTCCACTTAGGAAGGACCAATCCATTGCACACATACAAAATGGGAAATGACTGCCTAGGAAGGAGTGCTGCGGAAAGTGATCTGGGGGTCATGGTGGACCACAAGCTAAATATGAGCCAACAGTGTAACACTGTTGCAAAAAAAGCAAATATCATTGTGGGATGTATTAGCAGGAGTGCTGTAAGCAAGACACGAGAAGTAATTATTTCATTCTACTCCACGCTGATTAGGTCTCAACTAGAGTATTGTGTCCAGTTTCTGGCACCACAATTCAGGAAAAATGTGGACAAATTGGAGAAAGTCCAGAGAAGAGCAACAAAAATGATTAAAAGTCTAGAAAACATGACCTGTGAGGGAAGATTGAAAAAATTGGGTTTGTTTAATCTGGAGAAGAGAAGACTGAGAGGGGACATGATAACAGTTTTCAAGTACATAAAAGGTTGTTACAAGGAGGAGGGAGAAAAATTGTTTTTCTTAACCTCTGTGGATAGGACAAGAAGCAATGGGATTAAATTGCAGCAAGGGAGGTTTAAGTTGGACATTGGGAAAAAATTCCTGTCAGGGTGGTTAAGCACTGTAATAAACTGCCTAGGGAGGTTGTGGAATCTCTGTCATTGGAGATTTTTAAGAGCAGATTAGACAAACACCTGTCAGGGATGGTATAGATAATACTGAGTCCTGTCATGAGGGCATGGGACTGGACTAGATGATCTCTCGAGGTCCTTTCCAGTCCTCTGATTCTATGGTCTGTGATATGATTTTTGGTTCAACTATCTAGGTATTTACACTGCCCTCAATACTGTATTATTGAAATGCCTCCAATGTATTTAGAAATGGAAAAAACAATACTATCATTTCTTTCGCCATGGCTCTGCTGGTCTTGCTCATTGTTGCTAGAGCCCTGCAGCTCCATGGATATCCGCAGATATGAATTTTGTATTGTGCAGGGCTCTAACCATAAGCTTATACTTCATAGATTCCAAAGTGACTATGATTGCCTCACCTCCTGCATATCACAGGTCAGAGAACTTCCCTAAATTAATTCCTATTTGAACCAAAGTGTATGTTTTATACTGAGTGTGTCAAGCTAAATAAACTGAACTCCTTGAATCTTTTACTATGACACGTTTATATGCAGATTATGCACAAGAATGCAAATTACCTCATTACACAATTTGCATGGACTGTCACACATATGGCAGTAGTTCTCAACCAGTGGTCTGGGGCTTCCTGGGGGGCCACGAGCAGGTTTCAGGGGGACCATCAAGCAGGGCCAGCATTAGACTCGCTGGGGACCAGGGTAGAAAGGTTACCACCAATGTGACCTGTGAACCTTCCCAACCCTATATACGGTGATCAGTTAGACCTTAAGCATATGAACAAGAACAAACCAGACAAGCACCTGAGGGGGAGAGAGAGAGAGAGACTGCTCGGTGCCACCTCAGAGCACTTGCCCTCCCTGTCCAAAATACACCTCTCCAGTCCTGATGCTTCAGAGGAAGGATATAAAAAAAACCCTCCTAGAATGCAAGAGGCTGAATGAAACCATGAAGCATAAACTTTTTGGAACACAAGACATAAACCAGAAGTGGTCCCCAGGGCTATTGAACCCTGCCCCAAGATGTGAGATAGGTGCATTCAGAGAGAGCAGAAAGGGGACAAAGGTGCAGCTAGCCTGTAACCATAACATGAAATGTCTGATTTTATTAGTTTGTTTATCATGCACTCCATCTATCATGCACTTCCTTCCAGTCTCCATCCTGAAAGTGTGAATATTTTTCTGGTTCTGCTTGTTTTTTGGTGGCCAATGGAGGTCATCTCTGACTAACGCAAATTTTCAGAAGGGGTGGAGGAAGTGTCACATTCAGCAGACAAGGGAATCATGGTTTTTGGGGGGCCAATACTGAAATGATTTGAAGATCTGCTCTTTCCTCATCATCTAGGCCAGAAAAGAGAAAATGAAAGGCTTTAGAAGAATTTTGAAGAAGAATTTTGAAGAAGAATTAAATTCTTTGATGTAAATGGAAAAGAGGATGTAAGGTAGAGCATGCCAGACTGTCTTTCTTTGAGAAGTTAGATGATGTTTTGGATAAGGGAAATATAGTAGAGCTAATATATTTGGACTTCAGTAAAGCATTTGATATGATACCACATGGGAAGTTATTACCGTATTTTCCGGCGTATAAGACGACTGGGCATATAAGACGACCCCCAACTTTTCCAGTTAAAATATAGAGTTTGGGATATACTCGCCGTATAAGACTACCCCTCTTCCAACGCACACCAAAAAAAAAATTAAAAAAACATCAGATTTGATTTCAATATGGTAATTTTAATTCAAATGCTTATGACATGCAGGTACTTAGCAGGAAAACTGTCACTTATAAACATAAGGCTGTTTGTCATCAAACATGTAAACATAAAACAGTGCAAGTGGATTAAACTTTTCCTAATTCACTCTAAAGCTGAAAGGAAGGATAAGACAGTAAACCCATGGGAGCTGCCATGCTGTTTGTTTTCTAAGCTGTCAACCAAACTGGAACTGATGATGATAGGAGGAAGATAACAAACAAGAGAGAGAGAGCAAGTGCCGGGCAAGTCCCTGGCGAGTTAGCAACGCCCATCATAACTGCAAGCTATGGTATTTTTACAGGTTTTGCTGGCGTGACAGTTTCCCTTTAAAAGCCTTCAAAATCCTACTGTTCGTCATCTGATATCATAAGTACATCAGTGACATCTTGTGATACATTTGTAAGGCAGTCATCGTATGGATCGAATTCCGTATCAGATGGTGTGGTCTCAGCTTCGGCTTCCTCTTCATCTTGCCACAAGTAGTCGTCCTCCATACCATCTAATGAATTTGATATGCCACACTTCTTGAAAGACTTGATTACTGTTTCTGCATCAATATCATTCCAGGCTTTTATGACAAACTTGCACAAAACATCCAACTGTGGAGCACGCATGTTTCCTCCTTTTGTGAATGACTTTTCGCCGCTAACCATCCATTCATTCTACTGTTCTTGAATGCGATCTTTAAATGGCTTGTTTAGGCACACATCCAGTGGCTGTACCAACTATGTCAATCCTGCAGGAATAACTGCCGCATCTGTGTTTAGTCTTGCAAGCATTTGCTTGGTGCTGGGAGTTAAATGAGTCCTGAACATATCCCACACCAGTAGACTACATTTTTGAATAAGTCCACCTGGTCGCCTGCTCCATACATTATCAAGCCATAGCTTTACCCCTTCTTCATCCATCCAGCCTTTTTCATTCACATGTACAAAACAACCAACAGGGAACTTGAATTTCGGCATTGTTTTTCTTTTTAAAAATAATCATTGGTCTCAGTTTGGCGCCATCAGCTGTGCATCCTAGTACCACTGTAAAACTGGACTTCTCATGTCCTGTTTTAATTAAAATTGTTTTTTCACCTTTTTGATGGACAGTTTTATTTCCAACCATATCAAAATTCATTGGAGTTTCATCCATATTTCCAATACTACTTAACGCATAGCCATCTTTAGTGCACTGTTGTATTACGTATCGATGGAAACTATTTACTTTGCTATCAAGATCTGCAGGTAATTTTGGGGCAATTTTCATCTTTTGCCTCAGTACCATATTATGCCTTCCCATGAATCTAGTACACCAGGATACAGTGGCCTTAAATCTGTTGCTGTGATCTGGGTTAGATTTGGCCCACTGAAGTGCAAACAAACGTATTTTATTTCATGTCACTACATAACCGTTTTGGCGATGCTCATTCACCATGTCTGCTACATGTTTTTCGAGTTCTGGCCAATGTGGAGTGCCTCTTCTTAATGCACACTTACCCCTTGGCATACTCTTTAATGCTTTTTCATTTGCTTTCCAGTCCCGAACCATCTTTTCTGTTACTCCATATTGTCTTGCAGCAGCGCAGTTATTATGTTCCATGGCAAAGTTTACAACTTTAAGTTTGAAACTGGCTTCATATTTCTTTCTTCTTGCTGGTGGAGCCATGATGGGGTTTTGACTGTTGGACATTTGTATACTGTACTGTATGTACTGGTGCTATACTGTATGAACAGGTACAGATACTGGTGCTGTACTGTATGTGGTACCCAGTATACAACAACCAGCCAATCACGGCAAGCGATGTACCTTACCGGCGATTGGCTGGTTGTTGTATACAAAGCCTGCTTGGATTGGTCAGCTCTCCCTGCCTGCCCAGCCCTCCCTGTCTCCAAGACTATCAGAGCGGTAGTGCAAACACGCCTCTTTCACCCGTCTGGCCCGCCCTTGTATCCTATTACCTCCTTCTCTGCCTCTCAGATCTCGCACATGCGCGCCTGCGCCGCTTCACTGCAGTCCTCAGGAGCGAGATCTGAGAGGCAGAGAAGGAGGTACGGTAATAGGATACAAGGGCGGGCCAGACGGGTGAAAGAGGCGTGTTTTTCTGGGCACAGCGCCGCTCTCTTTTTTCCATACCCCGGGCGTCCCGGACGCCTGCAGCTTGCTCCGCCCTTCACTTACACCTTCCCGGTGAGGCGCCCCCTCACCTCGTCATCGGGCGGGGATGCGGCCGCGGCCGTTTTTGAGTTCCCCCCACCATATGCGGCGACCGCAGATTCTCCAGTCCGGCTCGGAAGTTTCAGCACCCGCCCTATAAGACGACACCCGGCGTATAAGACGACCCCCGACTTTTGAGAAGATTTTCCTGGGTTAAAAAGTAGTCTTATACGCCAGAAAATACAGTAGTTAAATTAGAGAGAATAGGGATTACTAGAAAATTGCCAGGCTGGAAAGGAACTGGCTAATGGGGAGAAAGAAATGGGTTGTGCTGAAAGAACTGTCAGATTAGAGGGAGGTTACTAGTGGAGTACCTCAGGGATTGGCCTTGTGACTGATCTTATTTAATATTTTTATCAATCACTTTGGGACAAAAAGTAGGAGTGCGCTAACAGGATCTGATGGTGATACAAAGTTGGGTGTTAACGTCAACAGAGAATGATCAGACTACTATACAGGTGTAACTGGATGACACTGAGGGTCGATTAATAAAAAGGCCTGAAATTTAATAGCAGAAAGTGCAAGCACAGGGACTAATAATAAGAATTTCTGCTACTAGCTGAAGGTTCTCACCAGCAACCACACATCGCACCATAGTAAATCTAGCTGAGGAACCAATCCATGCAACAAACCTCGATACCAACTCTGCCCACATATCTACACCAGTGACACCATCACAGGACCTAACCAGATCAGCCACAACATCACTGGTTCATTCACCTGCACGTCCACCAATATAATATACACCATCATGTGCCAGCAATGCCCCTCTGCTATGTTCATCAGCCAAACTGGACAGTCACTACGTAAAAGGATAAATGGACATAAGTCAGATATTAGGAATGGCAATATACAAAAACCTGTAGGAGAACACTTCAATCTCCCTAGACACACAATAGCAGATTTAAAGGTCATCATCCTGCAGCAAAAAAACTTCAGGACCAGACATCAAAGAGAAACTGCTGAGCTTAAATTCATTTGCAAATTTGACACCATCAGCTCAGGATTAAACAAAGACTGTGAATGGCAAGCCAACTACAAAAGCAGTTTCTCCTCCCTTGGTGTTCACACCTCAACTGCTAGAAGAGGGCCTCATCCTCCCTGATTGAACTAACCCTTGTTATCTCTAAACTGATTCTTGCCTGCATATTTATACCTGCCTCTGGAAATTTCCACTACATGCATCTGACTAAGTGAGTATTCACCCATGAAAGCTTATGCTCCAATACGTCTGTTAGTCTATAAAGTGCCACAGGACTCTTTGTTGCTATTGGCAATATTGTGTTTAATTCCAGTTACCCATATTCAAGAAAGATTAATTCAAACTGGAATGGGTGCAGAGAAGAACAGGAGAATGGAGAGTCTTTCTTATAGGAGTAGACTAGAAAAGCTTGTCTTATTTAGCCAAGTAAATGAAGGCTCTCTATAAATGCATCAGCTAGGTAAACACCAGGGGTATTTAAGATGAAGAACAATGTTGGCACAAGAACAAACTCCCCCCAGCTCTCTCCCCCCGTAGCAGCACCTGGGTGGGGGGAGAGGCACCTCTGCCTGCCCCGGCAGCTCCGGAGCTGTGGCTGCAGGATAGGCGACCCTCCCCCAGCTGATGCGGGCCAGGGCCGGGGGAGGGCCACCTCAGGGTCCTTAGCGCTAGACTGCAGGGGGTCTTTTGCTCCTCAGGCTGTTCCGGTGCCTCTCGGTCCGTGACTCTGGGTGCCGACAGTAGCAGGCAGATTTGGTGGTTGGAGATTGCCTTTTCTGAGACTATTCTTACTGATGCAAGGTGTGGGACCATTTTTTTTTTTGTGACTTTCTGTGGGACCAGGTCCTTTGCAGCGGTTTTTGAAGAGGATCCCATGTCCGATGCCTCCGCATGTGAGTACTGGCGGGGAGGGATCCTGTGCTCAGGATCAGAAGTGGATCGAAGGGATTTCTCCAGCATTATAAGTTTTAATTGGAGATCCTAGCTTTTCTAGTCCTCACTGTCAGCTTTTTGCAGTGGTGGCACTCCTGTGCAATGTGTGTCCCTCCCAGATAACAGACACACTGCGAGTGACCATCTGAGACTGGTATTGACAGTCTACAGGTCAGAGAGCATTTAAAACGTGGAGAACCAGGCATGTCAGAGAGGCTGTTTACAAAGAAGGAATGAGAATAGTGCCTTCCAAGTGCCTCTGGGCTGTGAAGCGGATGGCCGCCTCAGGAGGGAAAAAAGAAAAATGGTTTTAGGGTGGTTTTTTTGTTTTTTTGTTTGTTTGTTTTTGGTTTTTTGTTTTTGATTTGGTTTCAATAGAGGAAAAAACAAAGGCAGAAGTAAATAGAGAAGGATAAAACTACGAGGATTGAACTAAAGCAATAGCAAGGTTTTGAGGGCGCTGCTGTTGTTCCGATCAAAGCCAACGGCGGCAGAAAAAGAACTGTGGGAGCCATTGGCTATGCATGCTGGGTAACTGCTCGGAGCGGCACGAGATGGCTGCCGCGCGTGCGCAGAAAATCAGGGCACTGCTACTACAAATCTCTGCCTAGAAGCGCAGGAGTGCACAAACACCCACAGGGACACTCCTCAAAGAAGAAGCAAGACATCTTGCTGAACAAATACAGGGCAGTTTAAAGCTCCTTTAAAGTAGGCCAGTTTTGTCACCAGTACTTTTCAGCAGAGCTGCCTCCAGTGTGGTCCATATCCCATAAGTACCTTCAGACTGATGGACTCGTCAGGCTATAAACATGTTAGATTAACAGCTTCTGCTTTCTATTTGACCTTGTATCGACAGCACTCCCATAAGCTTTTACTGCATGTCTTTTATTCATGTGTTTATTTGATTACAACAAATAAAAGAGCTTTCTGATTAAAGCTGACAGTTTTTAGCCAAATACTGCACCATGAATGCTTTTTGCTACTTCAGCAGTCTCTCACAATGCTATTTTAAATGATTTAAGATCCTAAACCTTAATGTTTTCTGCAGAAAAAAGACTGCAACCTTAAATGATATTTGGGGGGGGTATATTTGGTCTTTGAAGGATTTGCTAAAAAAAATTCCCTAAACACATAGGTGAGAACAGAGAGCTTAACACACAATAAAATTCCAGAGGATGGTGAGTTTTACGTAGCATCATAAATGGAAACAAAATATGTGTTTTGCTACTTAAAGGTATTGTAGAAGTCACACAAAATGTAAAACCCATTCAAAGCTAAATAAATTAAAATAGGTCAAAATGATTAGATAATATAACATTCCTTGCCTCTACATTGCTAACATATACTAATGTTGCCTTACACTTACCAGGGGTGTATAAATACACTAAAACAAAACAACTGAGAGACCCTAACATATACAAGCATTGCTAAATTGAGCTGTTTTGCCAATACCAGGTGTTGTATGTGTGCATCATTGCTCTTACTGCTGCTGGTGCTGTTTATGTTGTTCCCCCAGTAGTGAAATCAACCCTAAACCAAAAAGCTATACCCCTGTATATATTATTCCTGTTTCAGCATTTTACTAGATTACTGGCCACACAAGTGATTCTAGAACTTCATTGCTGACTCAGGATTAGAATTCTGCACAGCTGACTCAACTTATCTTCCACTGGAAAGAAACTTTACCATTGTACAGGCTCAAATAGTCACACAGTGGCCGATTAATAAATTGAATTTTTTGCTCTGAACATTAAATCACTGTCAGTTGTTATCAACTCATATCTTGTGGTAATATGAAATGTACAACATGGCATTCAAAATACTGTGGCAATATTCTTACCAAAAATGCACAATTTAAGTGAAGAAAAAGAAATCTTTCAGCACTATTATAAAAGACAGCATGATTTAGGGCAACATTTCTCAAACTGGGGTCTGCAAAGGTACTCCAGGGGCTCCGCTGATCAACTCCTCCCCCTCCCTCCCAGTGCCTTCTGCACACTGGGGAACAGCTGTTCAGCTGGGAGGAAGGGGGAGGAGCGGGAACGGGGCATGCTCGGGGGAGGGGGAGGAAAGAGGTGGAGTGGGAACAGGAAAAGGGGGTGGGGCCTTGGGGGAAGGGATGGAGTGGGGGGGCGGGGCCTGGGGTTGAGCAGGGCTTTGGGAGTTCGCGAAAAAGTTTAAAGGGGTCCTTGGGTTGCTAAAGTTTGAGAACCGTTGATCTAGGGCATAGAAAGCAGAGGTCTTTTCTCAGCTCTGCCACTGATTTATGGTAGGACCTTTGGGAAGTTACAGCCTCTGTGCCTGTTTCTATATCTGAAAAATTGGGTTAATATTTACACAACTTAAGGAGGCATTCTGAAGAGTTAGGTAATGTTTGTATAGTGTTTTAAAGATGTGAACTGCTCTATAACTTTAGTTTTGAAAATAGAAATGATGAGTTTCACTGATCATTTACAATGCTCTATAGATAAGAGGACTTAAAAAAAAAACAATTTTTATCCCAGTTGGGTAGACAATCAAATTCTTTACATAAAGCATGTGGGATTTTCAGGTCATATGAATACACTATGTATACTGAAATCACTAGATTCAGCAGACTGTTTTTAAAACAGTGTAAATAGAAAACCCTTCCCTAGTTAGAAAGGAGAGAAAGAGAGAGAAGAGAAATACCTAATCATTTCTAGACGGCTCAGCCACCAACTTATGGCAGACATGGAGAGCACTATAGTTGGGAGCCAATGAAAAGAGAGTGATCTGTTAACACCACTTCTTCCCTTGCGTTAGCTAAAGCTGCCAAAAGAAAGCCAAGTTTGAGAATGCTTACAACAACAGAGTTTGTAACTGTAAGTGTCAAGCAGTCCTAAAGCATTCAACCTTGTTGAACTGATTGCGTTTCTCTAGTGGCCAGCCACTATTTTATATTTCTTTTTAAAAGAATTGATTAATAGAGCTTCATAGTACCGTAGTACAATGAAGATATAAACACAAGCAAAAGTTGAGTGGGAATTTAATACTGTGCCTTTAAGGAAGCAAGACCTCAAGGGATATCTAACTCAGATCGACCTTTGTCTCTCAGAACAGACTCTGCTGGAGATGCCTATGGATTACTGCAGACCAAAAAGTATTTCAGATCAGGATCTTGGAAAGGAACTATTGCTATCAAAGTATTTTCCTTTCTTTTTGATCTTTATTGTCTTCTGTATCTTATCAGGAGGGGGCTTGTGTATCGAGAATAATAATCTTGTTTTTTAATTAAACCCTGCTGAGCCACAGATCTGTTCTTTCCAACTCAAATTCATTCACTCAGATTAACACTGAACAATTAAGAAAAACAAACAAACAAAACACCATATTTTAGAAGTGGTGTAAATATAATGAAGTTTCAAGTCACAAGGGAGGTTTGAACACTGATGATGGTGCACTCTGGCCATTTGAAATTGGTTCAATGGCTGCTGTTTGCTGCTCTGCTCTCTGATCTTCTAATCACTGCTTAGGGCCTTGTTTTGTGCTTGTTTTGCAGTTTGTATTTCTGCCAGTAAGGGCAAAAACCACCAGGTCTTTAATTTTCAGAGGACTCAGCCATTGGCGATGTGGGGAATCGGCTCTGGAACAAGACTATCTGAACCTGGATTTGTTTCTTGATGTCACACAGCTTTGACAATCTTCATATAAACTGCCATGTAGTTGCTTTGCAAATCTGCTGTAGAGATTTGAAGCTGTCAGCAAAAGCTACTCTGCCACAAACTGCATGATACTTGACGTGATCTTTAAGCTCTAGGCATGCCAGTCTACAACAGTGAGAGATGCAATCTGAGAAACACTTAGACAAGACTCTGAGTTACATCAGAACCCAATGAAATATGTCACATGGAACAAAGCTCACCCTGTGACCCAAAGTCTTTACCATCACGTCTGAAATGACCTTCCATGTGCCCTCCTTGAGCTCAGATATACCAAATGGTTTAATCAGCTTAAAGGACAAATTACTATCATCAAGCTCAATTTCACAAAAAGGGCTGCTGAAAAACTGGTCTACCTTGGAAAACATGCCTTTAAGCAACATAAAAGCAGTTCAGTCTATTTGGTTATCCAAGAGAAGGTCAAGAGGCAACTCAATCATGGTCTGCCAGCACTTAAATGGGAATAAGATTTCCAACAGTAGACAGCACTTTAATCTAACAGACAAAAGCATAGCAAGATCTAACGGTTGGAAGTCGCAGCTAGACAAGTTCAGACTAGATATATGGCACAAGTTTTTAACAGTGAGGGTAACTAATAACTTACTTAAAGATGCAGAGGATTCTCCATCACTTGAAATCTTTAAATCAAGATTGGATATCTTTCCAAAAACATGCTATAGCTCAAACAGAATTATGGGCTTGATTCAGAAATTATTGCTAAGCCTCTTTGACCTGTGTTACAGATGCAGTAAGACTAGATGATCATAATGGTTTCTTCTAGCCTTAATCTAGGACTTTACATTTGATATATTTGTGATGGATCAATATTTCTGCCAAAAGAATATTCATGGATCTTTTTTTAAGCTAGTCTCATAGAGATGAAGAAAATAGTTAAGCAATTTCTACTGGGGGCAATGAAAATTATCCAAGTAGGTACTTGCACAGCTTACTTAATCAACCTGTTGGAAGGCTTCATCCAAGAAAACACCTTCTCAGAAATACTAGGCCTCAGTAGCTCATCCTTCTTAGAAGCCACTCTGACAGAAGAAGAGATCCTAAGCTTGAATGGAGCAAAATGCCCGGGTTTTTTATGAACATATTTGGCTAGACTTTCTACCTATTGGGACAGGATATTTCTAGTTCACCATGTACTCCTAAATTCTGTATCCACAGAATTCACCAAAACCTTGTAAACCTGAACTGAGTATAAATGATGCAGCACTGTTCAAGAGTAAGACCAATTAAAAGAAACAAAAAGATTTTAATGCTGAATTTTTAAAAAGATGCACGTAAAAAAAAAACAAAAAACAGTTAATTTGTGGATGAGGAATCATTTTAAAAATGGTTGCTGACAAGCACTGGAGCCTGAATCACTAGACAAAGCTTCAGAATATAAGTACGGGTTTTTTTAAAAAATAAGATAAGCTTGTGTCAGCAAATGTTACCAGCAAGACAGCTTCTCCTAAAATGTTTTTCAAGAACCAATCTAGAAACTTTTAAGGATCCAGCAAAAACTGTTGTGTAAATGAAACTTCAGTGAAAAGTTCAAATGTATTTTGTATCAGAAATAGAATGTAAGGTTTGTGAATTTCTATAGCTTCAAATAGAAGGACGCTTTATTCTTTTTATCTGTATGCTTTCAGGCATCTGGTACTGAAAAAGAAAATTCATTCTTGAAAAACATTGCAGTTGGTAGTCATTATGACACATTCGGGGAAAAAAATAATGTGTGCAATAGTAAGATAATTTATTTTTCAAAACTCTTTTTCCCCCTGTGTAACTTAAGTTTATCTTTATGGAACATCTTTTCACAGACTTCTTTTCAGGTGCTCAGTTTTAAAAAGCTCTTGATTTTAAGTTCTCAGCTGTATCTTAAATGCACATCACTTTACTTAACTTGAATTATATCGGTCTCATGTTTGGGAAATTACCATATGATGTTTTCAAGGAGGCTGATAACAGGTATCAGGGCCCAGAAGCTTTGGAAAACAGGATTTGCAGGTATCCTGATTTTTCAGCTCAGAGATTCTAAATGACCTGAAAGTATCTGATTACATCAGAGGCAGAAAGTGTTTGCAGATAAGAGGAGATGCAAAGATGGAATTAGAATTCACTTTTTTATTTTAACAATTATTTCATAGTCCACTTCTTTCTGATCAGGTGGATTATAGTAGATTTCCTACAAGCAGTGCAGTCTTCAAAATATCTTCTGCATTAGTCTCTTTCTTTAAAGGGGTGATATACCCTCTTTCACAGATAAGGTAAGTTCTGTAGACATTTGCTGTCTTTTCTAAACAGACATCTCTTATGAGGCATGATTGTGGCAGCAATAGGGTAATTACTAAGTTTTAATTACCTTCCCCTGAGATCCATTCATACACAAAAAGAAAGACAATACAATTTTTTAAAATGTGATATTAATTTAGTCACGTTAAGAATGTTTAAAGTGCTAGGACCTCAAGGATTTGTAAGCCTTCAGTGTAACCCTGGAAACCAGCAGCTTCCATCCCACCTTCCTCTTGGTCTGATGAATGAATCTTTGAAGATATGGTTTTGTATTAAAAGCTTCAATCGAGAAGGACAAGTTGTTGTTTTTTTTTCTACTGAGAGCCAAGTTTAAGTCTCAGAGCAGAGCTAGCCCAGTACATATGTATTTCATACACTCCACAAATACAGAGCAACACAGGCTGAAGCTGCCCATTTCCAGACCCACCCCGAAAGTGTGCACATGTATGCGTGTTCCCTCACAGGTTAGCACAGTTGTGCAAAGTAGCTTGCTGAGCACATTACCCAAGCCATTGCTATTTCCACACTAAATTCACACCCACTTTTGCTTTAAATTGTTTACTTCAGAAATGGTGAATCATTAAAATGAGGCTATGTACCGGATCCCCTTTTTAGTTTAACTACTGATCTGAAAATCAGTTTACTAAAGTGTCATAATCATCCAAACTAATCGATATTTAGCACATTAGTTGTTTAAAATGGTTTTAATCTTCCTTCTTTGGGCCCATAACAACCAGCCTCTTGTGCTGATTTAACTTAACATGCATCTCACTGGTGAGATTAAACCAAACTTGTAACTCTGCTGCATTATGAAGACAGCAGCCAGCCAGTGAAGGAAATGCTATATGTGGTTTTATATACAAGAGGTAGGCATCAGTATTATATTGCATGAATATTTTACTGCTAGATTCTTTATCCACACAGAGTAAGGTACACTAATTATATGCAGAAATAGTAAGAGTTACACAATTTTAGGCATTTTCAAAACACTGTTTGATTAATAGTGTCATTTAAATCAACTCAGTGATTAGATCTATTATCTACGTCAAACTACAACATAAATATTACTTATATTCATAACTGGGCAGCCTCTGAGTCACTGATTTTCATCCCCATTCATTTGCTAGGTAAACAGGACAGTATTATGACAATATAAAATAACTAAGTTCTTAGTTTACTTTTTGGGTTAATAAGAAATTAACATAATCAAAACTATGTTTTCCTTTCTAGTTAATATTTCTAACAATGGCTCAATATGTCTCTTAAAAATCTATTTCAAATGAAAGCCATACAAACTAGACAGAATAGTAAATTAAGCTAGATCTTTAGAAAAGCCTCTCAGAAAGAGGAAGAAATAAAAATGTTTTACCCCTTGATGTACAACTTTCCCACAATCGTCTGCCAACCTTCCAAAGAATAAAACATTGATGGTGCTGGTCTTTGAACATGAATTCGCTGATTCTATAAAGAGAAGCAAAAACAATCCAGATTACTACAACCCTTTTATACCAAAATGGTGAGGAAAAGTCTCTACAAAAACATTTTTCTATACAACGCAGTACACATTTTTATTTGAATAATGAAAACTGATATAAATATTTTAAAAGGCACAGAAAAGCAGCTATACAAACAATACTGGCTATATGAAATAGAATATTTTTCATGTGTCTGATCACAATTTAAAATGTGCATGTACAAGAATCAATGTATATTAAACACAGAAGTGACAAAGCTTCCACTTGGATGATTTATGTTAGAGATAGAATACACTACCAAGTTATATTTAATTCTCTGTATTAGCAAATAATATATTATATCACTATTTTATATGGAGATAATGCATGACTTGAAAAAAGTCCTTTCACCCACTTGTAAGTACCAAGAAGTTTTCCCTGGGGAGCTAGGAGACCTTAGTATGAATATCTGCTATAATTAAGCTTTCATTTTAAAACATATTTCTAGCTTCAGAGGGGTAGCCGTGTTAGTCTGAATCTGTAAAAAGCAACAGAGGGTCCTGTGGCACCTTTGAGACTAACAGAAGTACTGGGAGCATAAGCTTTCGTGGGTAAGAACCTCACTTCTTCAGATGCAAGTGGTGGAAATCTCCAGAGGCAGGTATATATATATATATATCTCCACACTGATATATACCTACCTCTGGAGATTTCCACCACTTGCATCTGAAGAAGTGAGGTTCTTACCCACGAAAGCTTATGCTCCCAGTACTTCTGTTAGTCTCAAAGGTGCCACAGGACCCTCTGTTGCTTTTTACAGATTCAGACNTCCACACTGATATATACCTACCTCTGGAGATTTCCACCACTTGCATCTGAAGAAGTGAGGTTCTTACCCACGAAAGCTTATGCTCCCAGTACTTCTGTTAGTCTCAAAGGTGCCACAGGACTCTCTGTTGCTTTTTACATATTTCTAGCTGTTATGGTTACAGAAATAACCATCCATGTGTCAATCGATACAGTCATTTTCTTAAAACTGAAAAGAATTCTAGTGCCTCTGCTGAAGCTCACAGATATCCTGAGCGGTAGCAGAGTGAAATTAACAAAAACTCTGGGGAGGTTTCAGGCCTATTCAGACCTGAGTAGGTAGCAGTGAAACAGACAATGACTGCATCAATTTCACCTGCTGCTGCTAGGAGCATCAGCACTACAGATAAGTTTCATCTACACTGCATGCCTTTCAGGGGTGTATAGTGTACATATTCATGTAGCTCCTGTAGCACAGGTCCAAACAGCAGTGTAGATGGTGAGGCATGGCTTAGGCGAGTAGAATAAAGACATGCTTGAAGGGTGTTTGTATATACTCAAATACGTATATACTCAAGTACATACCCTATAAGGCTCTCTACTCACCCAAGCCATGCCTCCCCATCTACACTGCTATTTTTGTCAGCGCGGTGTCCTGCTGCTTCCCCATTGATAGAGCCTTTCTCTGCTGTCTCCCCTCTGCCAGAGCTTTTCATTGGATCATCTAGCTACACCGTGCAGTGTGGACACAATGTGCTTTTCACTTTGGCATGTAGCTACATGTACACAACACGCTGCTGAAAGTGATGTGTAGTGTAAACGTAACTAGAGAGTAGAGGACAAAAACCACAAAATACCTCTCCAGCCTCAAGGATTAGAGTAATAGATTAGCACCCCCTTCCCTACCCTCATGCAACAACCAGGAGACAGAGAGGAGTCAAGTAGCAGAGATTCTCCAGTGGAGGACAGGATGGGGGTGAGGAGAAGTAAAGTGTGAAGGAGGAAGACAGAAATAAAATTATTTTCTTCTGGGCCATGAGAGGGACTTCAAAACTTAGACACTAAATTGCAGTGGCAGATTAATGATTTTGCCACCCCTAGGCCCTGAAATAATTGCCGTCCCTGGCCCCATACGAACTTGTTTTAGTTATTTTACAAATTTGTTTGAACTAAAATGAATCTAAATATCATTAAAATAATTGTACATTTACAAGTTTTATTATAAATAAAATTACAAGTATAGCGGACCCTCGCTTGAACACGCGTCCGTATAGCATGATTTCGCTTATAGCGCGGGACTGCAGATGGATCTAAAACTGAGAACCACTTAATTTCTTCTTTCCGGTCATATTATTAACGTTTAGGATTCTCGCAAGTATGTTTACTAAATGGCGTCGCGCCATCATTGGTGGTTTCAATACGCAATATGATTGGTAGAATCGCGGCGTCACTGATGCCGCGATTACAAAAATGCTGCTTATTATAAATTTGTCGCCCCTGCAAATTTGTCGGCCTATGCGATAATACGCTGCTGCTGAATTGCCAGAGTCCAATACAAGAGTTAGAGCCCCTGAGTAGCATCTAGGAACACCATCTGCATTCTTTCTCCACAGGAACTGGTAGAGTTGGGCTTCTCAGCAGTTGTTTTGAATCTCACTGGCAATCTTTCCCTTCCTCATCTTTTGTTTCAGCTTCTAGCTGTGTAGTTTAGTCTTGACTACTAAATCTCTCTTTTTTTTTTTTTAAATCCAAGTCAATCACTTAAAGATATAGCTTTAATCTGTTCAACCTGGAATAGGACTCAATACATTATATCTTCTGTCAGCACATTTGCCACAACAAATGTTTTGTTTCCATGTATCAACTATGGTGATTACTAATGAATTTGATACACTTTGCTCTTCAGTTTTTCAAGTGGTTACAAACTGAAGAAATGCAGCATTAAGATGGTACATAAAAGTAATATATTGCTGGAATAATCTATAACAACAGATTACAGGGTTCCATAACTACAGGAAGTCTCTTGAAGCACTATAGTCACATTGTTTCAAATGACTCAGTGGCTAGTAAATTTAAAATACCATATTCTGAGGGAATGTATACAAAGATTTTTTTTAAGCACTGAACACAACAAAACAGCTCTTTCCCAAGGTTTATTAATACTGATATAGCAAAATTTTAAGAGATGCATTAGTAACTTCAGCAAAAGTAAACAATTGTATGTTTAAATGGGAATACCTTGAAGTACAATCTTGAAAAATTCTGTTCCATTTACAAGTTTAGTTAAAGGGTAGGAGAGAATAACTGTTCCCTGAAATGAAAGAAGAGAGAAAAAAAATTTTTTTTTGATTAACAAAAAACTCGAAAATAAAGCGATGAGCAACTCTGGGTCACTGCAACAGAAGTAACTAGTAGATGCTTCAAAGCACAAAGCCAACTTTTGGTCTGGAGCGTCCAGCATGAATTAATGTTATCGTGGCCTGACAAACAGATTGTGGGGGGAGGTTTAGAGTAATTTGGTGGTCAAGGTTAAGAAGATATGAGAGCCAGTAAGTGAATTTTAACCAAAAGGTGTCAGGTCTAAGAGGGTGTTTGATATTGAACAATTTAATCATCTAGGCTAGAGCAACAATAGAGGAAGAAAACAAGTGGCTAATAGGTAACCAAAACTAAAATAATCACTGCTTTTCATTATGTCTGATATATTTTTTCCTTTTTTACATATGTTCTTGGATTTTCCACTCAGAGAAAAGAGGCACATATCCTGTGAGAAGTTAACTAAAGCAAGTAAACCAGAGAAGGCAGGAAAACAGTAGCTACTCCAAATATAGGAAATAATATTTAGACAGGAGGAGCATAACAAAATAATTAACTGAGAGTTACAAACCAGGAGATAAAAATGTGTAGGCACTAAAAATAAATTTTATTTCTGTGGAAGATTCAAGTGGACAAACAGACACATAAGCAACTCTCAGTAATTGCTACACAGATGCTAATGAGTACCTCAGAAATGTAGGCCATGTACTTAAAGAAGGTAACTACAAAGGTAGGTTTTGCTAGTTAAGGGCAAATGAAGGGCTAATTCACAGAGGTAAAAGAAGTGGCTGAAGAGGTGATGCAGGATAATCAGAAGGATTGAAAATATTCTGGAGGGAAGTATTGAGATGCGTGTGAAATTAGAGTCAAGAGACAAAAGACAAAAGTAAAGAAATTCATATGGGAATAAATAATCCTCTATATAAATGTATTTAAGATGTGGAGAACTGATTAGAATAGTGGTATCATCCAAACCCAGGGCTTCTAGAGTTTAATCACACCATTGTGTCAATGTTGCAAATACTTTTCGGCTGTAGAAAGGAACCTACTTACAATCAAACTACGTTTACGCTGAAGTCAAATGGAAGCACAGAATTATATCATTGCATTCCAATTCTAGTTATACTGGACAGCTGCTTAGAATGAATGAATGGGAGGGGGCGGAAATGGGATTTTACCATAAAGGTTAATTAACAGAACATGTAAGTCAACTGAGTGCATTCCTCCACACTAGGCAGGTATAGTGCTGTGTCCATTTTAAAAATAGAACAAAATGGAGAATGGTTCAGGGGGAAGAAAAACATGATAATGTTAGAAAAATAAATCTCTATCTATCTATCTGTAAGAGAACTGGGTATGTTCAGTCTGGAGAAAACATGGTTGGAATAGAGAGGGAGAAAGACAACGGTCTATAAACACACAAAAGAAGCATTACCAAGATGACAGATATGTTATTGCCAGCCAACCAGGACAGAAAGAGTCATAGTGGTCTTATATCGCATCTCGGGAAGTGTGGGTTAAATATTAGAAGACAGTGTTAAGCAGTGGAAACAGCTGTCAAGGGAGGCACTTAAGCTAAATGAGGATAGGCTATATCAATAGCCATCTATTACAGACACTTTAAGAAATAAACAGCATTGGGCGACTGACCAGTAACTGAAATAGAAATCTCCACTTTAATCCAAATAATGTTTCTTCCTGATTTTTTTCTAAAAATATAATTAATAAAACAAATCCAACTACCCCTAATCTCCAACATATTTCAAATAGAATAGTGATTCAGAACATATTGTACAGCTTTATTGCCAAAGCAGCAATAGTGTTTCATTTAGAACAAAACTAAGAAAAAGTTGTAACATCGGTTATATTTTATCCTGGTAATAGTGCCACTTTTCAGGAGAAAGATGGCAAGTTCTATGGGGCAACATGAAATGTCATAAATGCACATTTTAATCACCAGCAACCACTAAACAATGCTTTATAAAAGTACTGGAAATGTCTCTAAAAGTACCTGAAGAAATAGATTTTCCACTCATATTTTAATTTGGGGATTTATTTAAAATTACAAGCAAAGGATAACCTGTGTACAAGTTGTTAAAAAAAAATACACCAAATTTTGCCTGCTGTCAGTAACATCAGTTATGGAATCCATAGTTCCATTGAATCTAATAGAGCTAGCAGTGTAAAAGCAGAAACTGATTCAAGATGGGAAAAGAGGGAGAAAGCAACCTAAGAGTTAATTACAAGCTGTGATAAATGAAAGGTGTGTGGGGGGAGAAATGTGGTGGGGAGGGGAGAGAGCTCCCTTTTATGAACACCCAGCCAGCCAGTTAGCTATAAAAACTCTCTTAGAGCTGTTCTCTACTTGCTTTACCTGTAAAGGGTTAAAAAGTCTCCCTGCTATGCATAGGTAAAAGAAAGGGAATGGGCACATGACCAAAAAAGCCAGTCGGAAGGCTAGAACTTTTTAAAATTGAGAAAAAACTTCCCCTTTGTCTGTCTGTCTGTTGTTCTTGGGGAAAGGCAGACAGGGAGCAACTATGCTGTAAGAAGCTTGAGGCCAGGTATGAAAAATCATTGGTATCATATCTAGAACTACTCATTTAAAATCCCAGATATGTAAGTAAATCAGGAAACGTCTAGGAAGATGCGATTAGGTTTATCTCTTTTTATTTCTTTATGGCTTGTGGACTCAGCTGTGCTAACCCCAAATGCTTTTGTTTCGCTTTTGTTTAAACTGGAGCTCAAGAAAGTTATTCTTGATGCTTAATCCTTGTGGGTTTGTTTTTTTTTTTAAATCTAGCAATAGCCTGAGTTTCCAGGTGTATTTTTTTTCTTTTTGTTTCTAATAAAATTTACCTTTTTTAAGAACAGGATTGGATTTGTGTGTCCTAAGAGATCTGTGCACATGTTGCTTAATTAGCTGCTGGCAACAGCTGATTTCCTTTGTTTTCTTTCTCAGCTCTTCCCCAGAGGGGGGTGAAAGTGCTTGAGAGTACCCCCACAGGAAGGAATTCCCAAGTGAGTCTTCCTGAGTTCTCAAAGGAGTTTTCCATTTGGCTGGTGGCAGCATCTACCCTTACAAGGTCAGAGAAAAGCTGTAACCTTGGGAGCTTAATACAAGCCTGGAGTGGCCAGTATTAATTTTTACAATCCTTGTGGGCCCCCACCTTCTGCATTCAAAGTGTCAGAGTGGGGAATGAGCCTTGACACAAGCATAGGATAACCAGGGTACAAGTTGTTCAAAAAATACTCCAAATTTTAATAAAAACAAATGAGCAAGAATAAGTGTTCTGGAACTTTTGTTGGAGGGAACTGTTCTTCATTTGAGTTCATTCTGCTGCAGCACTATATACTGACCTAAGTTCTCTGGTTTCATGCCCCTGCATTTAACATCTAGTATTAGTATAAAACAGTGGTCCCCTGGGGGGGATGCAGAGGAACATGCGGGGGAGAGGGCGAGAGGCATCCCTGCAGCGGGGCCTGGCCCACCCCCCACAGGACTGGGAAAGGAGCTGCACCCAGCCCCACTCTCCCCCAGCACAACGCTGCTGTGACCCCGGCTGCAGCTCTGCTCCACCCCAGCCCAACACTGCCCTCATTCCCTCTCTGCCCCCAGGCCAGCTTCACCTCTAGCCCCAGCTTCTCCCCAGTTCAGCCCCCAGCACCACACAGTGCAGTAATGGAGGGAGGCTGCAGACCGATTCCATTACTGGTAAGGTGGGGGTGGGGGCCACGCAACAGGAAAAGTTTGAGCACCACTGACAGAACGTAAAAAGAAGATTTAATCGCTTGCACTGTGGACTGGCACTTAAAGACAACTTTCAAGTCTGGAAAACATTCTGTGCTAAATAATGTCCTTTTCATTCAATCCAGTTGTGCTTTCACTGCGATATAGTCCTCAGCAGCTGGTTTACTAGAAAGAGATCTGATTATCTAAGTAGGAAGCCTTGAAGGTTAAGTACTTGCACGGCTTCAAATTAGGTGCATCTGGCTGATATAAACAACCATTTTACTCCAACCACTCATGCAGCATCTGGGCACATCTTACCATGGTGTGTGTGTTTTGGTTTGGTTTTTTTTCCCTCCTTTCTTTTTGCACCTCAGTACTCAGAAGCCTATCTGTGTCTTCTGGTAAAGTGACAAAATCCAGTTTTGTGACATAAATCAAGTGGGCTTTCGATTGAAGTCTGCCTCATGGTTTACGCATTTCTACTGATGCAGATACATACTATGTATTCTACATCCTTAAAATTACATTTGATAGTGACAAAATTACACCACTGTTAGGTGCTGTACCTGTCTTTGGAAAAGGAGCTGTCCTAATCCAAGTGTCCTACATAGCAAAAAGTATCAGGAAACCAAACATTGCACATTACAATGACCAACAAGGAAAGCAATACTAATGGCTTGTCTACACTACCGGGGTAAGTTGACCTAAATTACGCTACTCCAGCTATGTGAATAACGTAGCTTAGGTTGACTTACTGCGGTGTCTACACCACGCTGCGTCGACAGGAGATGCTCTCCCATCAACTTACCCTACTCCTCTCGTTACGGTGGAGTACGACTCTCTCAGAGTCAACCAGAGAGAGCTCTATGTTCGATTTAGTGAGTCTTCACTAGACCCGCTAAATCAAGCCCCACTGCATCGATCACAGCAGCGTCGATCCCTGCTAAGTGTAGACAAGGCCTAAGTATTTGCATTGACACTGCAAGAACTGTTTGTAGATGGCTTTCATTGGAGTAGCTATGAATCTCCCCACTTCCTTTCTTCCCCAACTACCACTAGAAAACTTACACTCCTAAAGCTCTCCCCAAATGTTCCTGAAGAAGTACAGGAGGTGTGCGGAAAAGTTAAATGTGTTCCATTAAGTAGTATGTGTTTTGGGCTTTTGCCCAGCACATGCTCACTTTCACAGCACTGTCCCTCATGTATCCAAACACCTTTGTGAAAAGCTTTGGAAAAATGGTTTACAGTGCATAGTCTCCAGAGTAACACATTCCAACAGAATAGCTTGGACATTCATTTCAAGTGGCAGTTCAACTTAAGAAAATCAAATTTTTGTCTGAAAATATTTTAAAACTTATGCCTAAACAAACATCTAAAATTAGTGGGTCTACTTTTGCAGTTTAGTACTTCGTATCTAGTCAGTTTCACCGATTCCCCTGTCCAGTCAGTTTCATACAGCAAAAGGGGAGGGCAACTTTTAATAAAAAAAAAAAAAAAAAAAAAGGAAAATGTGATTGTAAAACTACAAAATACAGTGGGGAGACTCAGGTCAGCTGTAGCAAGAGGATTTAACTAGACTAAATTTCATGTTGCTTGTGTTCCTTTAACACCTTTGGATAAATTCATTGAGGATAAATTCATTGAGGACAAAATGAATTTAGACATTGGCCAGAAAAATTAAAAATTGATTTGGCTCGTTTCCTTTTAGCTCTGCAACATGGTAATCCCTCTAGAGAGCGATAGTAACTATGGAGTTCAACCACTGAGATGATCTCAGTCTATTTTAGGGTTGCTCAGAGCTAGCCATGCAAAACTGGATTCTCCAGAGCACTTAGCACTCAACATTGCTTCCACATTAAAAAGGATTAGTTTGCTAACTGTATTGTTTTGTGCCAAACAACTCTTTCATGGTTACCTGCTTATTCCCAGAAGAGGCGGCAGCAGAATCAAGCTCTCTCAATGTGAGACAAGCGTCCTAGAAGGTGATTGTATCTAGCTTCTCCTTTACAATCAGCTAAAATATTGCACTATCACCAGAGACACTAAATATTCTGCTTTCCTACTGCAGATGTAGATTTTGGCAGAAATATTTCCTAAGTTAGAATCTGCTTTTGTCTGCCTCAACATTTTACTCCATGTCCAGTAATTCTGTACAGTCTGTCAGGTTTGCTTGCAGAAGTGGCTGTTACTTGGCAGGCTGAAAAGCCAGAGTCTATATACTCCAAAGAGCACAAAAATATCCATAAGTGGGAGGAAAGGAGAAACCCAGAACTTAGGAGAATGTGGACTGTTTTTTTTCTCCTGAAAGACTTTAGGGGGTGTGGGATGTCATGTCCCTTTTCTCTTCAATTCTCAAAATATTTCCTCTCATCCTCTTGGGAATAATTCACTCCACCTCAAGAAACTGCAACAAGAAACCCTTCCTGCAGACTAAACCAACTAGGACATGGATGATTGAAGACAACGCAAAAAATATAGAGAAAGGAGGCCAAGACCTCTCTTGGCCACACACACAACATGATAGCACTTAGGAGAACTGAATTCTCTTTCTTTTAAGCTCCTGTGTTTTCCCCTTTCCCCTTATTACTCTCAGTTAGGGGTGGCCAACTTGTGGCTCCGGAGCCACATGCAGCTCTTCAGACGTTAATATGAGGCTCCTTGTATAGGCACCGACCCTGGGGCTGGAGCTACAGGCACCAACTTTCCAATGTGCCGGGGAGTGCTCACTGCTCAAACCCTGGCTCTGCCACAGGCTCTCCCCCCACTCCACCCCTTCCAGCCCCATCCCCTGAGCCTGGCGTGCCCTCGGTCCTCCCCCACCCTACCCCCAGAGCCTCCTGCATGTCACAAAACTGCTGATCAGGAAGTGCAGGGAGGGAGGAGGAGGAGGTGCTGATCGGTGGGGCAGCCAGTGGGAGGGAGGTGCTGGGAGCGGGGGGGTGGGAGGGGCACATGCAGGGCTGCTGACATATTACTGTGACTCTTTGGCAATATACACTGGTAAATTCTGGCTCCTTCTCAGGCTCAGGTTGGCCACCCCTGCACTCAGTGATCTGGTCTGCAGGTTCAGCCCCCCACAGAAACAACAATAAGGTCAGTTGGCTTGTGCCAAGATCTCACTAGTATCACCACACCTTAAGGGAAATGGATCTCTATATCACGGGCCTTTCTCCGAATGTGCACAGTATGCAAAACAATGATAGAAAGTTTGAACTGTATGGCTTGTTTGGCTTTTTCTTATAAACAGAGATGATTTTTCAGAGCAGACCTAATGAAAGTTTAGGATATTGATTCCCATTCCCCAAGTGTTCGGGATGATAAAAGGGATTTAAAATTACATTCACAGAAATCTTATTAAACATTTTGATAAAAGAAGAATGCAATATGGCCTCACATTTTAAGAAATAGATCTAAGGTGTCTATTTCACTAACATTCTGTGCCTGAAGCTGAGAACACACTCCTAAATGTGAATTGCTCCATACCCCCTACATTTCCCAGTCTGGAACAACTAACTACTTGGCAACCAAACATTGCTATTATCAATGTAGCACATTTTATGGCAAGGGAATAAAGAGAAAAAACAATTACATTTTGATGTGGTAGCTGCTATTAGAATAATTGTCTTCATAACTGGGAGACTGCATTGCTTTGTACAAGAAATGTGAAACGCCTTTAAAAATCACCAGACCAGAAAAGTGATTTTTATCCATAGTGCTGTCATTTTTGGTTAGGTGATTTTTGTTGGTTTTTTTCCTTTGTTTGATTGTTTATTTAATCAAGCCCCAAAACCACTCCCAAAACTGCAATTTTTTGGAATACAAATGCTATAAAGAAAATGGTAATGTGTTTTATATGCATTATCTATAGTTAAATAAGAAAATCCTTCAACATTTAAATCTATACAGAGTAAAACTACCAACTTCAGTAGGACCAAGATTTCACTCAAGGTGTGTAAACAACTACTTAGATCCAGTGAGGATATACAGATGCCAGTGAGGATATACAGATGCCAGGGCCATGTAAGGGGAGCTTACACATGCCTTGTACATTTAGCATATTTTTTTTTTAATATGACCAACACCCTCTTGCTAGTAAGTTACCTGAAAGTATTTGTTGGCCTGATCACAACCCCATTGTAGGTATTTTAAATCCACTTTCTGCAGGTGGCTTGGTAGTAGAGTTTCAGGTGCGCCATCAATGACCTGAACAGGCATAGCTGCTTTATCTAAGTGAGATTAAAAATAAAAACACCAATTAGTCACAAGATCATACTCAATGTTATACTCTTCAATAAACAGAGTTTCATTCAATGATATATAGCAGGGGTGGGCAAACTACGGCCCGCAGGCCGGATCTGGCCCAGGGGATTGCCACCCCTGTGGCACCACGGGCCCTGCGCCGCTCCCGGAAGTGTCCCTGCGGCCCCTGGGGTAGGGGGGGCAGAGAGCTCCACGAGGAACCGCGGCCAATGGGCGCTTTGGGGGAGGTACCCACAGGCAAGGACAGCGCACAGAGCCCTCTGCCTCCCCTCTCCCCCCCAGGGGCCACAGGGACATGGTGCCAGCTGCTTCCAGGAGTGGCATGGGGGCTAGGGCAGGGAGGCAGGGAGCCTGCCCTGACCTCAATGCGTACCACTATCACCCCAAACTCCTCCTGCACCCCAACTGCTTCAGTTGTTGCAGAAGGTGGAAGGTGTGTAGTGAATGAAGTTGGGGACTGCAGGAAGATAAGGAGGGTCTCCTGGTCAATGCAGTTGAATGCTGTCCTGGAGAATTAGAGTCTATACCTGCCTCTGCCACTGAGTTCCTATGTGATGTTGAGCAAGACACTTACAAACATTTCACAGGAACATTGCATGTGTGTTCCTCATTTTCTGAGTACATGAGTTGAGACCCTGGTGTCTGATTTGCAGAAGAATTGAATACTCACAGCTGCAACTGAAGTCAATGAGAGCTGTGCTTTGAACATACACAGTGCTAAAAAGTAGTAAATGCTCTGAAAAATCAGGTCCAAAGCATCTCAAATTGGGTTCCCAGAATTAGTGGCTATCTTTTACATTAAAGTATCTGTGCCTCAGTTCCACATTTATAAAATGGGGATTCCACCACCTCACAGGGGGATTTGTGAAAATTAATGTTTGTGAAACTCAGATATTATGGAGACCATAGAAAAATCCATGAGGAAATTAATAATTCTGTTTTATAGGGTTTGGATGGTGTGCAGTACATGAAATATGGGCCACAGCCACTGAATGAAGATAAAAAGCACCCATTCAGAACAATGCAAGGATCCTGTAGGAGGAAAAAAATGGAATGAAACCATATAAGTAAAGACTATCATAAGGCATACATGAGAGGAAGGATAATCTAGGTGATATGGGCACTAGCCTAGGCCATGAAAGACCTGGCTTCACATCCCTGCTCCACTTCAGTCTTCCTTTGTGACCTTCAACAAGTCATTTAGTTCTCTGTTCCTCTGTTTTCCATCTGTAAAATTGGCCTAGCCTTGGGGTGGCTGGCAGTCTAGGTAGCTACAACATAAGGCAAGAAACCTACAAAAGTCGCCCCTACTCAACGTTTGCTTGAAAAAAGGAGATGATGCTGATGCATACCACAAAGGGTTCAAATTAGGTTGCACAGGCAATATACTTTTCATAAGGTAGAAAACAAAAGAAGACAATCTAACTCTTGCTCATGGCAAGAGTCCCACAGCATAAAATCCCTTCCCTCCCCATTACACTACATCTACATTTTCCACTAGTTGTACTGTACTAAGAATTAGGAAAACATCCTTTTGTGAAAAGAAAAGTTACAAGGTAAGTATGAATCTTTATTGCTAAATCTGACTAATGCTGAGAGTCTGGTTAAACAAGTAAGTTTAGCACTTAAGCTTTTTATACAATAAAAAGTGTTCTTTTTTGAAGAGATGTGTATTTAGAAACCAATAAATGTGACATTTAACTATCAAAAACCTCAGAGGTCACACCTCTAGAAGGTTTCAGAGTAGCAGCCGTGTTAGTCTGTATCCGCAAAAAGAACAGGAGTACTTGTGGCACCTTAGAGACTAACAAATTTATTAGAGCATAAGCTTTCGTGGACTACAGTCCACTTCTTCAGATGCATATACCTCTAGAAGGCAGCATTAAAAAAAATTCAGAGTAACTGCTGTGTTAACTGTTATATTAAATAACTAGGAGTAGCTAAATGCTACTAGGAGTAGCAAAAATGTGGTAGTAAATATTAAAGCTTGAAGCCTGAGCAGGAAAGTAGATAATCATATCAAATCAGACCAAACCAGGGGACAGAAGGGAATGGGGGGGGAAATGAGTGGAACTACATCAGAACAAATCGAACAGATTTCCAAACACAGCCCATGCCACCACTTACAGACTTATGTTTAAAGGGATCGCATTAAATACCTGCGAAGAAAGTAGAGGTTCCTTGTTACAATTCAGACAACAAAATAGCCAGAGATAAGTAAGCTACATTTTATCTGATAAGAAAGATTGCCAGTGAGCACTGTTTTTTTCCTAATGGATTCTATCTTCCTATTTCACAAAGATGCAATAATTCTAACAACTTTGGAATTTTATTTTAATCATCACTAATGTACTCGATTTTTTAAATACCATGATGTGTCAGTGTTTTGTAAATAATGAGTTGTCAAAAGGTTATCATTAAACATTGTCTGTTACAGTACTAGCAGAATCTATGCCCTTTTGCACACTACTACCTCCTACTACTGGAACTTGCATTTAATATTTCCTGCTTGGAAGATAATCTAAACAAGGGGAAAGGGCTGTTGACTGAGGAGTTCTTAAGTTTATCTGAAGTTATGCTGCCAATGGGGTTATCGTTTAGTAACATCTTTTTAGAGACACAAGCTATGTCAACATAAGAACCTGTGCAAATTACAGACACAGTATAATTAAAAGTTATCCTCCTATGCATTTTAGTGCAGACAAGAAACAGATGCATGCAAACTTCCTCATTACTTCAGGACCTGTACATTATAACCAGGCTTGGAAGAATTAGATTTTTGTCAGTAAACGCTGATTTCTCTGTGCACACAAACCAATGAAAAAATATTTCCATTGACAATAATCAACGTTTACAGACAGGTAAAATAAGAAAAATGGTGCTGGGGACCTTAACAGTTCAAATAAGGATATTTAGTTTTTATATTTTGACTTGTGATGTTGAAAATGTGTTTTAATGGGTATAAAGCTAACTTTTTGAATCTCAACGCCTACTATCATTAAACAATTATTGTGCCTGAGTTCGACAACTGAGAAAATTGAACTCAATAAAAAAATTTTTAAATGCTTAAAAATAAACATTGATCTTACCCATCAAAATTATAATAAAAATGTAATTCTGCCAAGCCTATTAATAGCCAACTAAGAGAATGTAACAGAATAGGTGACTGATAAGCAGCTGCAACAACGTCAAAAGTCTGCTGATACCAGAAGAAATTGTTTATTTTCACCACTACCGTGAATAGGGAAGGAAACTAAGGCTTTGTCTACACTACCACTTTTGTCGGTAAAACTTCTGTCAGTCAGGGGTGTGAAAAAGTTTCATCAACAAAAGTGCTGGTGTGAACAGCGCTATGTCAGCAGGAGACACTCTCCTACCAACATAGCTAAAGCCGCTCATTGGGGATGGTTTAATTATGCCAACAAGAGAGCTCTCAGGACAGCCAGCTACATGGGAGACCCTATATCAGCTGTAAGGTCTGTAGTGTAGACATAGCCTAAGATATTCTACATTTATAAAGAGAGATTCTTGGGGAAAGGATGTTTTAGGGAGGCTCTGGAGGAAGATTTTTACTTTATTTCTTACTGTAAGGTCTGATTATCTAGTGTTATATATGATGGAGGTTGCAGGTTTTGCCTTTATGTATGATCTCATTTTTACATAATTAAAAAGGGTGCCAAGAGGTTAGGATAAGTTGTATGTGTTTTTATACAGCTAATAAAATAAAATATCCTTGTCTATAAAGGTAATATTAAACTGAACTTTACAGGACAAGTTATTAGTGGTGAAGGAACAAACATACACACACACTAAAGGAGGGAAATAATAAGATATACAGTGACTAATATTACAAGTCATTTTTCTGAAGAGAAAAGTCTGTTACAAAATCAATTCCTCCCTCTTACAACTCTGTTGCACTCCCCTTCATCCTGCTCCTCAACTGAGGAACCATGCACACATCCATTTCTTGTCTGAACTAATATGATTTGAAGAAAACAGCCTTTTCATTTAAACATAACAAGCCAGTAATGTGCTACAGACAAACTCACTGCATGGGGTGTGGAGGACCCGAGCTGATTAGATTACCACAACATCAGCATAGGGCCACCATTTTTAGAATCTCTAAAGGACAAAAGAGGGAAATTACAATTTTTACTCCACATTTACCATAAGTAACTTAAAATGTACAATGTTTATGGTCAAGCATTTAGGTATCCTACCTATGTTAGCCATCTCTTTCAGTTCACTGAGGTAGGTCTCAAAAAGCAAAAAAGCCTTTTCATTACTAGTTCCTTTAGGATGATGTAAATAAACTAAGGGCTTGGCTACTCTTGCAGATGTAAAGCGCTTTGAGTTAAACCAACCTTCGGGTAGCGCAGTAGGGAAAGTGCTGCAGTCTGTCCACACTGACAGCTGCAATGCACTGGCGTGGCCACATTTGCGGCACTTGCAGTGGCATTGGGAGCGGTGCATTATGTGCAGCTATCCCAGGGTTCAATTGGCTTTTCAACATGCTTTTCAAATGTGGGGGGTGGGGTGGAGTGAGACAGGGAGTGTGTTGTATGTGGGGAGAGAGAGTGGGTTTTTGGGGTGCTGAGAGTGTGTCACCATGCTGTCTTGTAAGTTCAGACCCCCCTCACTCCCAGCCTCTCTCTCTCACACACTGACAGCAAGCAACATTCCTAAGTAATGTTTGCTTTGTCGCAGAGCAGATAAGCATGCCGGCTGTCAGAAACGGAGCTTTGAAAGGGCATATGCACATTCCTACAGCTGAGTTCAAAACAATTACTGGAGTAGCCATTTGACTTAAGGGGATTGACCTCCGGAAATGTCCCAAAATCAGAGCACAGTAATACAACACCTCATTCACACTGACGGGGCATCTCAGCCAAGAAGCATCAGACCTTATTCCTCTCGCTGAGGTGGAGTACCAGGAGTGCTCTAGCCACGGAGTCAGAGCGTTCTACGTGCCTTGCCAGTGTGGGAGTGAGTTAGAGCACACTGGGCGGCTTTAGTGCGCTCTAACTTGCAAGTGTAGCCAAGCCCTAAGGCTAACCATTCTTAAGTTCTGACTTTAATCAAATGTAGGGTATACAATTTTAGGGACCTCAGGGCTTTTAACTACTGCACATTCCTAAATGACTGAATATAGGAGAATACAGGACCTTTCTAATTGAACTACATTATATTTCTCCCCTATTTTGTACTACACACTGGATCGTTTATTTCTCCTCCCCTACATCTGCCGCAGTAGGGTCTACTCCACTAATGCCTTTCAATAAAAAAAGATTTAGATGTGCCACACAAGGAAACATGAATGCTAGATATAAAAAACTAAAATAAGGCGGCAAAGATGAGTATTTTAAATACACCTCTACCCCGATATAACGCTTTCCTCGGGAGCCAAAAAATCTTACCGTGTTATAGGTAAAATCACGTTATATCGAACTTGCTTTGATCCGCCAGCATGTGCGAGCCTGCCCTCTGCCCCCTCCCCCCGGAGCACTGCTTTACCGTGTTATATCCAAATTCGTGTTATATCGGGTTGCATTATATCGGGGTAGAGGTGCATACCTTAGGCTCCTTACCGTCTCTACAAAGGGGGCAGGGAGAATCATCCCCTTTTAAATTGACACAGAAACTTTAAAACTGTTTTCCATTTGTTCAGGTTACAGGACAGAAGAAATGTTAAAAGGGAGGGAGGGAGAGAAATTAGGCCTATAAGGAGCCATTTTAGTATCACAAAACAAAAATATACAGGATAAAGATGACTATTTTCTAAGCTTTATGCATACAATCCAATATGCAATCATACCATTACACACGCCTGCCATTAAATGTTGGGTCTACAGAAATTTATGTTGTATGTCACATAATAGCCCCTCTTGGGTTTGTTTGGTTTTAATCATAATGCATAAATCCAGCATAACTGCCAAAAAAAATACCCTTGGCACCTTCAGTTACAGTAACCCACCATATTCACAAGATATAACGACTCCCTTTCATTTTCAAACCAACCCACACAACATGAAACACAATCCAAAGCAATGTATACAGAATCATTCACGGTTTAGAGGGGAGGGGACCTCACACCCCTCCCAAATGTAAAGAGATGCCTCCACAGGCGCCAACTTTCCTTGGCACTGGTGGGTGCTCGCCACCGGCCCCGCCCCGCCTCCGCCCCCTCCCTGCTCCTATTGGACCCCTCCCCAAATCCCCGCCTCTTCCTCCTCCCTCCCACCGCCTTGCCGCGCGAAACAGTTGTTTCCCGGCTCAAGCGCTGGGCGGGAGAAGCAGGACTCCCGGCCCACTCGGGGAGGAGGCGGCGGCGAGGGGAGCTGCCGGTGGGTACAGAGCCCCCACCCATTCTTCCTCGGCTCCTATGGCTGCCTCCCTAACGTTTTAACTCTTACTCCTTCCCCCTCGGCAGGAACGATCCTCATAACAGGAGACTTACCTGTAATGATCACCGGCCAGGCAGCAGCTCCCCCTTAGCTGAGCCCCTTTCCTACCCCAACCAAACCAATGCAACGCCCCCCCCTGCGGATTGGTGAAGGGGAGTGAGCAGAGGGGTTCCGCAGACCGACTCGGCACCCTGCCGGGACCAGCTGGGAAGCGCCTTTGCCTTGGTACCTGTGTACAGCCCCCCCTGCCGCTGCCGCCCCTCTCCTCTCAGCCTCCTACGCTCCCTCTATGTCCCCGCCTTTCTGGGAAAATGGCGTCCGCCGCTCTCCCCTCCCTCCCACTACACGGGGCTCACCCCGCCCGCCCGGCAGGGGCAAGGTTGCCAGGGCGAAGCCAAACGGCCGCCATTTTGCTTGTGGGCTGCAGCGCAGTCTGTGTCCGTTATGTCCTCCCTCGTGCCATGTCCATTTTACAAAGGGGGTTTTCTCGCGATCTTAAACTGTTCGAGGGCCGGGGCCAGAGAGCGCGGCCCGCGATCGAAAAATGCTGGAAAGCGGCAGTCTAGGGGGCGGCGGGGGCGAGGGGACTGTGTCTGGGGGGAGACTCGGGGCGATCGTGCAGCGGAGTCCACAGGCGGGGCGGGGTGGGGAGGGGGGGCTCGGCCCCAAAATGATGCTGTGGGTGACCTAAAGCGCGGAGCGAGACCCCGTTTTCCGCAAGGACGCAGACCTCGAAACCTGTCGTCAGCCTGCCCCCAAGTGAGCCCCTGCGCCAGCCTGCCCTCTGACCTCTTGAGCCTGGCCCATCCCTACTGACACACACAGGCTTTGGGGGAGGCTGCCAGGCCCAGGCAATCTCCCCCACGCAGAGTGAGACGGGGGATAAGAGACAAGCCCATTTGGTGAACTATGGAGGGTTGCTGGCTGATGGGATCTCCCCCTTTTCCTCCCCAGTTAGTGGAGACCTGAGGCAGGTCTGGCTGAGGAAGTCTCTCCATAAGTGACCGAGGTTTAGCGCAGGCCTGCCTAGGGGAACCTCCTCCAAGGAGCGAGACTGGGGCACTAGGGCCAGCTTTGCCTGCAAGGCTTCCCTTTAGCGAATGACACTTGTGGGGGCAGGTCTGGGGCAGCTCTAATCTGGACTATCAGAATATCAGGGTTGGAAGGGACCTCAGGAGGTCATCTAGTCCAACCCCCTGCTCAAAGCAGGACCAGTCCCCAACTAAATCATCCCAGCCAGGGCTTTGTCAAGGACTAGTCACAGGCAGAGCAAGAGGTAAGTGTGTGTGTGAGACAGGCGCAGCCCCTCTGTTTATGCTGAGCTCCTTCCCTTCCCCCACATCCCCTCCCTGTGTGTGCTGCCAACACACCGCCCCGCATTCCCCGTTTGGCTTCAGCCCCTCCAGCAATGGCTGAGTGAGAGAAGGGAGTTGGCAGCTGGGGTTTCATTCGACACCCACCAGGGGCTGAGCGAGCGTCCTTCAGTGCGCAAACTCGGGGCACCACATAAAAGCTGGGCTGGCAGCTCTTTACCCTGCCTTGATGGAGCCGCCACAAGCGGGTGACCGGAGAAGCCGCTAGCAGCGGTGCCATAGCCTAGCCTTCCCCGTACCTTGGGCATAGAGGGGCTGTAAAGAACTGCTGCTGTGGTAGGAAGGAGTTGAGATAAAGGGATCTGGACGCAGAGGAGGCGGCTGTAACAAGGCATCGAGTATGGGGGCGGAAGTGATTAAATGTCTTGTGGCTAGGGTGGAGTCTGAGGATATTTTTTCCTGTCTAACTCATGTGTGTGTGTCTCTGTCTCTCTCTTTCTCTCTCCGTAGGATGCTTGGTTGGGCTACTCGCTCAGGTTCTGCCTGTTATTGTGTGAAATGGCAGCTGCTGTCTTGGTGGGTTTGGTTTTGTTGTTTTTTTCCTTCTTTCCCCTCCCATTCCCCTCCCCCACCTCTGTCTTGGCCACTTCTCCGCAGCGAACCACAGTGAGGACTGAGTCAGGAGGAAGAGGAGTGGGGAGTGGACCGCATTGAAGCCAATAGCCAGACACGCCCGGATTGTCTGCTGCTGACATCATCTTCCAGCCGGGGCAGCTGCAGCTAGGCAGGACTGAGGAGCTGTCGGGGGAGGCTGGTGCAAAGGGAGAAGCTGGGCGCCATGATCCCAGCAGTGGGGAATCTGTGAGGGCACGGAGACTGAGGCAAGTTCATGGGAAGGGAACGAGAAGGCCTTGACAACCATTACCCAAGCAGTGCCGTGACTGAGGAGATACGCTGGGGGAGAGGGCCAGCCTGTGCCTGTATTTGTAACTGCGTCAGTACAGAATGGCACAGGGTCTCCCTGGAGAGGGACGGGAACTGCATGTCCGCCGGAGGTCATGTGACCGCGTTGCATTTTTGTGGGGTTGTTTGGCTGCAGACCAAGCTGGCGGAGATGGTGGCTGCTGCTGGGGAGAGTCTGTGCTTCCTTCCCTGCCCCATCATCCCTGCCCCAGGCTGGAGAGTCTGGGTGGATTTTTATTTCCCTTCCCTATTATCCGTCTGCAGAAGGTGTAGCTGGTTCTGCTGAGGAAGGTTCTCGCTTCTCATCCCATTCCCCACCCCCAGAATGTGGCAGCTCCTTCTGGGGAAAGTTCATTCCTCCTCCCCCTCTTCTCTGCATTGAGCTTAGCTGCTGCAGAAGAAAATTCTCGTTCTTCCTCTCCCTGCCCCGCCCCCCTCTTTCCATGAGAGTCTGGGGGCAGAGTAATGTTTTCCACAACTCCCAGACAAGGTTGTAAGGTTTCTGATTGCTGCTATCTAAATTAGGTCACATTTGTGATCCCGTCTTTGACTCTCCTTATTTCACTTATAAGAGCAACTCTATTGGTTAGATTTCCTGTGGTAGTGCTTGTTGGTGTCTCTTCATCTTAGTGAGACACTTAACTATCCTAGTCCACCTCTGCACGGTTTGCAAATATACTCATTTTTGTGAGCTGCTGTGTGCTCCCTCTCAACATTGGACCGATTTGCAGAGGTGGCTTACTAGGAAAAATGCTGAAAGTGCTTCATAGGATTGACCAGTCATGAAAGTTGACTAATATTTTTTTGGGTGATACCCACTTTTCCAGTGAAACAGGTAGTTCAGACCACAGATATATAGAACAAATCTATGATTTGAAGTATTGCAATTGCACTAATGTATTAACTCTTGGATTTGCTTATATATGAATAGTAAAAATCTTCCCTGGAAATGTTATGTAATCCTGGTAATCTTTTAAAGATGCCATACTTAAAACTAGACTGAACAAAGAATTAGGAGCTTTAAAACTAGAAGATTCCATAATTTCTCCATAGAGGGACTAACGTGTTATCCCTCTTAAATTGTTAATTTATATTCTGTTTGCTTCTACCTGCGTTTCCAGACAATAGTGAGTGAGGAAGGGGGAGCTTAAAAATACATTGTCTGACCTCTTATCTTGGAGGTTGTGTACTGTTGCATTAAAAATAATACTGCAAATAAATATTTGCTACCAGCTTGCACAAATCAATGCTTATCTGATCTGTAAGTCGCATGGGTGAGTTGGAGTCTAGTTACATAACTAAATGTGGTCCCAGTTACAGCTCCTTAGCCTGACTTGTAGCCCTGGAGTGACTGGCATCTGTGCTACTTTGAGAGGTATTCTGAGTAGTTTCGCATAGTTGCAAATAACTTCACTAAGGGAGAAGGGCCTCCTTTCTATCCAACATCAAATAGTGTTGTCTCCTATTATTTATTTTTTTCCCCTTGAATTACATGTAGGAAATTTAAGACAGAAATGCAGAGATTAGACCAGGGGTAGGCAACCTATGGCACGCGTGCCGAAGGCAGCACGCAAGCTGATTTTCAGTGGCACTCACACTGCCCGGGTCCTGGCCACCAGTCCGGGGGGCTCTGCATTTTAATTTAATTTTAAATGAAGCTTCTTAAACATTTTAAAAACCTTATTTACTTTACATACAACAATAGTTAAGTTATATATTATAGACTTAGAGAAAGAGACCTTAAACGTTAAAATGTATTACTGGCATGCGAAACCTTAAATTAGAGTGAATAAATGAAGACTCGGCACACCACTTTTGAAAGGTTGCCAACCCCTGGATTAGACACTGAAATATAGATGGCTAACTTAATTATTTGAGGCTCAAAGGTTTAAGAACTTGGACTGTCAGACTTAATTTATTGTTAAGACAGCATCTCCGGGATTAATTTCTGTGTTGTTTGGTCTAATTTTTTTATGAAAAGATGCAGTAAGTTTGGGAGGCTTTTTTTAAGGAGCATGTCAGCTGAATGTCTGGAAATGACACTGATTGAAGGAAATGATCTATTATAAACATATCCAAAATATTTTGTTCTAGAAACATGATTACATTTACAAAAGCATACTTGCTTAATTTAGATACTTGAAGCTAGTCGATTTTTTGATCTATCTGGATCTACAAAGATTTGTTCCATAATCTCAGCAACTTTACTGTTCCTCTCTCCCTGTCCCTGCCACCACAATAGCGGAGCATGCCTGTGCTGTTCTTACCCACAGGGCATATCTTACATTGTCACAGGAGCACAGTGAAAACAAATATACTTACATCTATTTGATTGTGGTGCTTTGGTATTTATGCCACAAGAGATGTGTAGAGCCCATATGAGCAACCTTGGCACAAGCTAGGAGCGCGGAAAGCGGAAAAGTAGTGAAGCACAAGCAGAGCCTTACAAAAAGGGCAACCGGACAGAAGAAAAGAGGGCCAGATAAAGGAATTTGTTCACTTTCACAGTAGAGACTATCTCCTTTAGACTAAATAACTCCGGGCATGCCTCCACTACTGCTTAAGTCTATCTAACTTGCATTGCTCAGGAGTGTGACAAAGCTCTCTTCGCCCCCCGTCCCCAGAAATATGCCTTTTGCACTGTTCACACTGGCGCTTTTGCGGCTTCCACTTCTTGCTGAGGTGGAGTAATTATGCCAACAGGATAGCACTCTCCCATCAGCATAGCATGTCTTTACCAGATGCGCTACATTGGTGCAGCTGCATCAATGTCGTGTAGACTTGCCCTCAGTCCCCTTAAATTGGAATTGTACCTCTTGTATTCAATCGCTTCACATTTAAGAAAACTTTATTTGGTGAATGAGGTGCACTTAGGACTAGCTGGTGCCCCTTGGATTTCATGTTGGAGCTGAGGGTTCTGCTTCATGTAGACCTATCCCATTCCGTTATGATAGGCAGTGTTGCCTGCACAGCCCTACTTCCTTTTCTCCATCCAGCCCTTGTAGATGGGTAGCCAGAGGTAGATGAGTGGGGAAAGATGAGAGTATGACAGACATAAGGGTTCACTTACTTTTCTGTACTATATAGTATAAAGAGTCCTGGGGGCACTGTTGGCTGAGGAAACTTTAGTGGTACAGCTCCTCTGGAGTAATGGTGACTTGGATGGAATGGTCTCTAGAACTTGAGGGGGGGGCGGAGGGGAGGGAGAAGGTAGAAAACGGAGCCTTAAATGCTCAAAAAATCAAAATATTCTTCTAGAGTTGAGCATTGGTAAACTAGGTTCGTCGGGGACAGGTGAGCAAAGCCCACAGGTAAGTGGGGAACATGGAGACCGGGGAAATGAGTCGGAAACAAGAGGGAGTGTGGGCTATATTGGCAGAGAGAAAGGAGAGTCAGGACAAAACTGGGAGGAAAGATCAAACCAGTATCTTAGATGCCTATATACAAATGCGAGAAGTATGGGGAATAAGCAGGAAGAACTGGAAGTGCTAATAAATAAATACAACTATGACATTGTTGGCATCACTGAAACTTGGTGGGATAATACACATGATTGGAATGTTGGTGTGGATGGGTACAGCTTGCTCAGGAAGGATAGACAGGGGAAAAAGGGAGGAGGTGTTGCCTTATATATTAAAAATGTACACACTTGGACTGAGGTAGATATGGACATAGGAGACGGAAGTGTTGAGAGTCTCTGGGTTAGGCTTAAAGGGGCAAAAAACAAGGGAGATGTCATGCTAGGCGTCTACTACAGGCCACCTAACCAGGTGGAAGAGGTGGATGAGGCTTTTTTCAAGCAACTAACAAAATCATCCAAAGCCCAAGATTTGGTGGTGATGGGGGACTTCAACTATCCGGATATATGTTGGGAAAATAACACAGCGGGGAACAGACTATCCAACAAATTCTTGGACTGCATTGGAGACAACTTTTTATTTCAGAAGGTTGAAAAAGCTACTAGGGGGGAAGCTGTTCTAGACTTGATTTTAACAAATAGGGAGAAACTCGTTGAGAATGTGAAAGTAGAAGGCAGCCTGGGTGAAAGTGATCATGAAATCATAGAGTTTGCAATTCTAAGGAAGGGTAGAAGGGAGAACAGCAAAATAGAGACAATGGATTTCAGGAAGGCAGATTTTGGGAAGCTCAGAGAGCTGATAGGTAAGGTCCCCTGGGAATCAAGACTGAGGGGAAAAACAACTGAGGAGAGTTGGCAGTTTTTCAAAGGGACACTATTAAGGGCCCAAAAGCAAGCTATTCCACTGGTTAGGAAAGATAGAAAATGTGGCAAAAGACCACCTTGGCTTAACCACGAGATCTTGCACGATCTAAAAAATAAAAAGGAGTCATATAAAAAATGGAAACTAGGACAGATTACAAAGGATGAATATAGGCAAACAAAACAGGAATGCAGGGGCAAGATTAGAAAGGCAAAGGCACAAAATGAGCTCAAACTAGCTACGGGAATAAAAGGAAACAAGAAGACTTTTTATCAATACATTAGAAGCAAGAGGAAGACCAAAGACAGGGTAGGCCCACTGCTTAGTGAAGAGGGAGAAACAGTAACAGGAAACTTGGAAATGGCAGAGATGCTTAATGACTTCTTTGTTTCGGTCTTCACCGAGAAGTCTGAAGGAATGCCTAACATAGTGAATGCTAATGGGAAGGGGGTAGGTTTAGCGGATAAAATTAAAAAAGAACAAGTTAAAAATCACTTAGAAAAGTTAGATGCCTGCAAGTCACCCGGGCCTGATGAAATGCATCCTAGAATACTCAAGGAGCTAATAGAGGAGGTATCTGAGCCTCTAGCTATTATCTTTGGAAAGTCATGGGAGACGGGAGAGATTCCAGAAGACTGGAAAAGGGCAAATATAGTGCCCATCTATAAAAAGGGAAATAAAAACAACCCAGGTAACTACAGACCAGTTAGTTTAACTTCTGTGCCAGGGAAGATAATGGAGCAAGTAATTAAGGAAATCATCTGCCAACACTTGGAAGGTGGTAAGGTGATAGGGAATAGCCAGCACGGATTTGTGAAGGACAAATCATGTCAAACCAATCTGATAGCTTTCTTTGATAGGATAACGAGCCTTGTGGATAAGGGTGAAGCGGTGGATGTGGTATACCTAGACTTTAGTAAGGCATTTGATACGGTCTCGCATGATATTCTTATCGATAAACTAGGCAAATACAAATTAGATGGGGCTACTATAAGGTGGGTGCATAACTGGCTGGATAACCGTACTCAGAGAGTTGTTATTAATGGTTCCCAATCCTGCTGGAAAGGCGTAACGAGTGGGGTACCGCAGGGGTCTGTTTTGGGACCGGCTCTGTTCAATATCTTCATCAACGACTTAGATATTGGCATAGAAAGTACGCTTATTAAGTTTGCGGATGATACCAAACTGGGAGGGATTGCAACTACTTTGGAGGACAGGGTCATAATTCAAAATGATCTGGACAAATTGGAGAAATGGTCTGAGTTAAACAGGATGAAGTTTAACAAAGACAAATGCAAAGTGCTCCACTTAGGAAGGAAAAATCAATTTCACACATACAGAATGGGAAAAGACTGTCTAGGAAGGAGTACAGCAGAAAGGGATCTAGGGGTTATAGTGGACCACAAGCTAAATATGAGTCAACAGTGTGATGCTGTTGCAAAAAAAGCAAACATGATTCTGGGATGCATTAACAGGTGTGTTGTGAGCAAGACACGAGAAGTCATTCTTCCGCTCTACTCTGCTCTGGTTAGGCCTCAGCTGGAGTATTGTGTCCAGTTCTGGGCGCCGCATTTTAAAAAAGATGTGGAGAAATTGGAAAGGGTCCAAAGAAGAGCAACAAGAATGATTAAAGGTCTTGAGAACATGACCTATGAAGGAAGGCTGAAAGAACTGGGTTTGTTTAGTTTGGAAAAGAGAAGACTGAGAGGGGACATGATAGCAGTTTTCAGGTATCTAAAAGGGTGTCATAAGGAGGAGGGAGAGAACTTGTTCACCTTAGCCTCTAAGGATAGAACCAGAAACAATGGGTTTAAACTGCAGCAAGGGAGGTCTAGCTTGGACATCAGGAAAAAGTTCCTAACTGTCAGGGTGGTTAAACACTGGAACAAATTGCCTAGGGAGGTTGTGGAATCTCCGTCTCTGGAGATATTTAAGAGTAGGTTAGATAAATGTCTATTAGGGATGGTCTAGGCAGTATTTGCCCCTGCCATGCGGGCAGGGGACTGGACTCGATGACCTCTCGAGGTCCCTTCCAGTCCTATAATCTATGAATCTATGAATTGTTAATATTTTTAGTTTAATATAGGTCATAGCTCGGATGTAGTAGCCTTATTCAAAATAACAATTTTATAGTGTGGCTTTGTATTATAGAAACCTTCAGTTTAACTGTAGACTAAACTGAATACAACTCCTTCCAACAAAACGATGGAAGAACCAGGCTAATGGAGGAATGGGTTGTTGACTTAACTGTGGTAGTATTTTGGTTTGAAACTGGATGGTTAGATTGCAAGCCAATAGTGAATAAAATTGAATTTTGGGGATTACCTGCACCTGCTGAAGTGAGGAGCAGCTAGCTGCTCAACTCTTCAAAACTGAAAGAAGTATGGATAGTAAAAACCTAGAGGGGAAAGATAATCTGATACTTTGTGTATTTTCTCAGATCTCTGAATAAGATCCATTACCTCCCCCACGGTGTCTTAAAGACATGGTAGGTAGAGGTGACCTGTTCCAGAGAGAACTGCAACAACTGGATTTGTGAGCCTTCTATCCAGAGTTGAAGTACCACTTAACTCTAATTGTTCCTCTTGTGTGTTTCTGCCATTAGGCAAGATACTAGAATGTTCCATTGGAGGTATCTGGGATTGGGTTAGAAAGATGTTACTTAGGGTGATGTGAGCATTTTGTCTACGTTTAAAGACCCATTGTTGAGATTCTGACTCATGTGATTGACACATTGGATACATTGGGCCCCAGGAAGATTTTGGCGTATGCTCGAGCCTAATCTAATTGCAATAGCTGGTTTTCTTGTGTTTATTGAGAGCAAAACATCTTCAGTGTTGTATCACATCTTAGAAGTGATACAGTTTAGCAGCTTCAATCTGTTAACAACTGCAGAAGAGACTAGGAAAGTTTAAAATGTTGTCTTACTGTAGTTTTAAGCAGTCTGACATGATCAAGTGTGCATCCCTAACTCCTGCAATAAGTCTTCTTCAGCATAGTTTATTTCTTAATGCTTGATAATTTTACACCAGGGTTCCATGTATAATGACTAAGTTTCTGTGTAAGAAATCTACCTATTGTTAGCTTGCTACATAAAACAAAACATTGCTGCCTCCTGCTCTTGTGCATCTATACTTGGCACTTCTTCCCCTCCGCCTTTTTTGACTCTTCCACAAGGGGAGTTCAGTGAATTTCTTGTGCCTGTTCCCATGATGCTGCCCTTAATGGAGGGAGACCCTTCCAGAATAAACACAGCATGAACCGTGATACTGCAAAACAGCCTTCAGAGAAGTATGTGGAGAGGTATCTCAGAATTCTAGGTATGGGCTAAGTGAGGAGAGACTTGAGCAAAAGGTTGTAAACTGCTCCCAGATCTCAGTTAGCTCTAGTGCTCTGCAGGAGGTAGACAGTCAGTCACTGGTGTGCAGGGGGTTCAGTATATTTTTGGAGTTGGGGGGGCTTGCATAAGGTAATAACAGAGCATTTCTGCCCTACTAAAGCTGTTTGCACCTCTCTCTCCTTTACAGTATCTGCATGACCAAAACCAATATTGGTAGAAAATCCAAACATTTGCCCAGTTTGGAAGCATTTTGTCAGGTGTCAATGCTTAAGTTATAATGTGAACATACCATAATTTATGGTGTGTTTTAGGAATATTTCAATAAAATTTTATTTTCGAAACTTCAGTAAAAGAGTAACTCTAACCAAACAGTGGATAAAATTTGTCAAATTGTGTGGCTCTAATGCAAGGATCGGCAACATTTGGCATGCAGCTTGCCAGGGTAAGCATCCTGGTGGGCCAGGCTGGTTTGTTAACCTGCTGCATCCACAGGTTTGGCCGATCGCAGCTCCCACTGGCCACGGTTCGCGGCTCCAGCGCAATGGGGGCGGTGGGAAGTGGCGCGGGCCGAGGGATTTGCTGACCACCGCTTCCCGCCACCCCCATTGGCCTGGAGCAGTGAACCGCGGCCAGTGGGAGCTGTGATCGGCCAAACCTGCGGACGTGACAGGTAAACAAACCAGCCTGCCAGGGGCTTACCCTGGCGAGTCACGTGCCAAAGGTTGCTGATCCCTGCTCTAATGCATCACCTGTTGAAAGGGGCCTGGGTTCATATTTTGTGTTAAGGATGGAAATGTAAGTGGCTGTTCAGGTATTAAATGCAAATTTTTGCATTCTCAAGCCCTGGGTGCTGAATGCTGTCTCTGAGCTAGGATGAATAGCAGAGCAGACATCAGTAGATCAAAATCCTGATGCATTCTAGTGTGTGTCAAGGATTTTTGATCCTAAACATGGCATCTCATTCATTTGATTGGTAGATATCCCTCTTCTCTCCCCCTTAAAACTAGCTCACTTTAAGACAGTTTTACTTTCCCTTCCACCTTACTATAGGGCTGCCATCTAATTCTGGGGTCTCAAGTCAGAACCTTTTGCCTATTCCCCCAAAAAGGAGCTGTGGCCCAAATTAAGGACAGCTGTGCAGCTTTCATTTTGTTTAGCTAGTGGAGTCTACGCAAGACACTTTCACTCTCACAGATCATCTAAAGGCGAGGAACCAAGCTTCTAGACCCTGTCTCAAACTAGAGAACTATAGTGGTTTAAACAGTTACACACTGAACTATAGGAGCCATGCTGACTTGTATTCTGAGCCAGACCTATTTTACCCCAGTGTCTACATAAGCACTGTTCTAAACAGTTCCTGGCACACGGTAACTGGGACTTAACCAGACAAAGCTGCTCAGGCTCTTAAGGTTTATCTGTATGAGGACATTCAATTGATTTGCCTTAACTTTCCTGAAGGTGTGAAGTCAGCACATAAAGGGTGTTAAAACTGTGTTTGATCTCAGGAGTAAAGTGTCCTGAACTAAAACTTATTTTATTCCTGAGTGAGAGATCCACTCAAGGGTTTAACACCTTTTAATGTATGTGCATTAACTTCATACCTTCAGTTGACTTGCCTTATTGTAGTAGACAGGACCTTAGGCTTTGTCTACACTAGCACTTTTGCCAGTAGGGGTGTGGAAAAAACACACCCCTGATTGACATAAGTTTCACTAACAAAAGCACCAGTGTGAATAGTTCTGTGTCGGCAGGAGACATAGCTACCACCGCTTGTTGTGGTGATTTAATTATGCCAGCAGGAGAGCTCTCTCCAGCAGCATAGAACAGCTACACGGGAGACCTTACAGTGGCACATCTGTAGTAGTACAGCTATGCCTCTGTAAGGTCTGTAGTGTAGGGACAGCCTTAGAGTGGTAACTTAAACCTAATTAAAACAGTGGTATTTGCCACTTAAAAATCTTCTCATTAAATCTCAAATCAGCAATAATTTTGGTGAAAGTTTTTTCACTTCCAAAAGATCATTTTGTTTATTTCACTAAGGCCTTGGCTACACTTGCGAGTTACAGCACTGTAAAGGCTCCCGCAGCACTGTAACTCACTCCCCATCCACACTGGCAAGGCATTTGCAGTGCTGTATCTCTGTGGTTGCAGTGCTGCATGTACTCCATCTCTCCGAGAGGAATAGTGAGTATTGCGCTGCCGTTGCAGCCCTGCGGCGCCAGTGTGGCCGCCCAATGCACTATGAATGGCCTCCAGAATTATTCGGCAGTATCCCACAATGCCTGTTCTAGCCACTCTGGTCATCAGTTCAAACTCTACTGCCCTGGCCTCAGGTAACCAACCATGTGACCGACCCTTTACATTCCCCAGGAATTTTAAAACCCCCATCACTATGCAGTATAGCTGTCCTGAAGTGCAGCACTCACTGCACAGCACACCAAACAGGACGTACGCAAATCTTTGATTGTACTGTTCCCCACTTCATCCCCTTGTTTCTTTTCAATAAATAATTTTTTTTTCTTTTCAATAAATGGATTCTTTGGCTTTGAAAACATTCTTTATTATTGCATAAAGTAAAAGACTCCTTATCCCAGGAAATAAATAGGCACTGCAAGTTTGCTTGTCTGCTAAGCAGACACTGATTCCTAAAGATTGGAACTACTGCACTTCACTCCCGTGCAGGGCACCAGATATCCCCTCAAATTGCTCCCTCAAGGCATCCCTAATCCTTGCAGCCCCACGCTGGGCCCCTGTAATAGCCCTGCTCTCTGGCTGTGCAAATTCAGCCTCCAGGTGTTGAACCTCGGTGGTCCATGCCTGAGTGACCCTTCCCTTCACAAATATTATGGAGGGCACAGCACACGGATATAACCCCAGGGATGCTGTTTTCTGCCAAGTCCAGCTTCCCATACAGAGATCGCCAGCGGCCCTTTAAACGGCCAAAGGCACACTCCACAGTCATTCGGCACCAGCTCAGCCTGTAGTTGAACCGTTCCTTGCTGCTTTCAAGGCTCCCTGTGTAGGGTTTCATGAGCCAAGGCATTAACGGGTAAGCGGGATCTCCAAGGATCACAATGGGCATTTCAACTTCCCCTACCGTGATCTTCCACTCTGGGAAAAACGTCCTGGCCTGCATCTTCCTGAACAGCCAAGTGTTCCGAAAGATGCATGCATCATGCACCTTTCCAGGCCAGCCTGTGTTAATGTCAATGAAAAACCCACGGTGATCCACACGCGCCTGGAGAACCATAGAGAAATAATACCCCTTCCGATTAACGTACTCGGATCGTAGGTGGGGTGGTGCCAGAATAGGAATGTGCGTCCCATCTATCGCCCCTCCACAGTTAGGGAACCCCATTTGTGCAAAGCCATCCACTATTTCCTGCACGTTACCCAGAGTCACGGTTCTTCTGAGTAGGATGTGATTAATGGCCTTGCAAACTTGCATCAACACGATTCCAACAGTCGACTTTCCCACTCCAAACTGGTTTGCAACCGACCGGTAGCTGTCTGGAGTTGCTAGCTTCCAGATTGCAATAGCCACCCGCTTCTCCACTGGCAGGGTAGCTCTCAATCTCGTGTCCTTGCACCTCAGGGTGGGGGCGAGCTTCTCACAGAGTCCCATGAAAGTGGCTTTTCTCATCCGAAAGTTCTGCAGCCACTGCTCGTCATCCCAGACTTCCATGACAATGTGATCCTACCACTCGGTGCTTGTTTCCCGAGCCCAAAAGCGGCGTTCCACGGTGCTGAGCATGTCCGTGAATGCCACAAGCAATTTCGTGTCGTACGCGTTACGCGGCTCGATAGCATCATTGGATTCCTCACCCTCATTGTCACTTTGGATCTTAAGGAATAGTTCGACAGCCAAACATGACGTGCTGGCGAGACTCGTCAGCATACGCCTCAGCAGTTCGGACTCCATTTCCCACAGACAGATCGTGCTGCACAGAAACGGTTGAAAGATGGCGCAAAAGGTGGACGGAAACAAAGGGATTTCTGGGATGCGAAGCAATGCATCACGGGGCATTGGGACAGGACCCTGCACCCATGCCCCCTTCCCACAACCCACGGCGCCAGAATGGGAAAAGGTGCTCTGTGGGATAGCTGCCCATAATGCACCGCTCCCAATAGCGCTGCAATTGCTTCAAATGTGGCCACGACAGTGCGCTGGGCAGCTGTCAGTGTGGTCAGACTGCAGCGCTTTCCCTATTCAGCTGCATGAAGTCAGGTTTAACTGACAGCGCTGTACATCTGCAAGTGTAGCCAAGGCCTAATATATACTGTTTGCATTTGTAGTTCAACTTTAAAACTACTTCTCCATGGTTACCATTCCAGGGTAACATGCTGGAACAAATTCACATGCATATAAAGGCATAGCCTACAGTTGTTTTTAGGCTCTATTTTTAAACTTGTTCTAATAGGTTGAGCAATGTTTAACAAGTTCTATTCCACAATCCTGTTGGTTGAAGGGAAAAAACAAAACAAAAACACTTCATGTAGAAGCCACAGTGTCTGGATTCAGCTAGCTAGCCATTCCATTTCCTTAAACTATAGTGCTGGGTGGGGAGTACGGATCCTTGTCCTCAAAGACAGCAACTAGAAGAGCTATGTTGATTTCTGGTGCAGAAGGGGAGAAAATGACTGAATAGATCGGGGTAGGCAACCTATGGCATGCATGCCAAAGGTGGCACACGAGTTGATTTTCAGTGGCACTCACACTGACCGGGTCCTGGTCACCGGTCCGGGGTGCTCTGCATTTTAATTTAATTTTAAATGAACCTTCTTAAACATTTTAAAAACCTTATTTACATACAACAATAGTTTAGTTATATATTATATTTATAGAAAGAGACCTTCTAAAAATGTTCAAATGTATTACTGGCATGCGAAACCTTAAATTAGAGTGAATAAATGAAGACTCAGCACACCACTTCTGAAAGGTTGCCGACCCCTGGAATAGATAGTGTTGTCTCTTACCAGTCAAGTGACTAAAACTATATTCTAAAAAGGAAGAGGGTTACTCCTTTTAAAACAACAATAACAAAACCCACATCAAACTCTGCTGTGTGCAAAGTGCCAAATCTCACTTTTAGGTATAACTAGCTCTGTTATAAAAGCAAGGGAAATTCCTTTGTTACTGTCACTGTTGTCACCAGTTTAGCATGCATGCTCATTTGTCTTTTCTGATCCACTGATACTAGTGTCATGGATCTGAGCTTTATTAAAAATGGTACCTTTCATCCTAATGAACCTTAAAGCACTCCATTTGCTCCCTAACCCAGATACTAAAATGCAGTAGCTATTAATGCATGGCATGATTACACAACAAACTGTCAATGAAGGCTACCTAATAGAAACTTCAGTGGGAGGCTAAATGGACAGAATGTAAATATAAATACTGATTCCTGTCCAGATAAAACTTTTTTGTGGGTTAAAAAAATAAAAATGTATAGGATCTATGTGGGTGGTTAAGACTTTGGTTTAGTGTCTAATCTGAATATGGACCCTAGAGTAGTACAAAGTAACCTCTATCACCATTACTTCAAAGTAGAAAGACTTCTAAGGATGTACTGTTCAACCTTGTCCTAGGCCTAGCTGCTGAGATCTGACTGAATCTCATCACAAGGGGAGTTGGTGACAGATCTCTAAATAATGTGTTCTGGAGAGTTTGTGGTAAGAGGTTTCTGTTAGGCTTCTATAAAGTGAGCAGAAAAAAATGACTAATTGATAGCCATGCCACTTAAATGTGAAGAGGTTCAGGTCCATTTAAGTTCTTTTTATAAGGGCATTCTGAAACTGCTGGATATGAATATATAAAATAAAAAATTAACATGCTGACAATTCTCAAGTGAACTTATCCAATCCCCCCACTCTTGATTCATCCATTCCCTTATTCAGGTTTAAAAATCTCAATGAAAAGAAAAGCTTAATTTTTAACTATACCTAAGACATTAACTCAGGCTTTGCCATATTGATAAGGGAAATAAATCCTAAAATTGAAGGTCTAGCCTGGAGAATATTCAGTCTCCATGTGCTCTTTTCCAGTGTACGGAATGGTTTCAAACAGCAGCGGCCTCCTTTCTCATACGAAGCAAAGCCCATTGGGTTGGCCATTTAAAAGGAGGGGCTGCGGTTTTAGGGTGAATGTGCAGCACAATCCAACTCCCCCCCCCCCCCCCCCTCTCCTCGGGAGGCCCCCCCCCCCCCCCCCCCCCCCCGCACGTGGCTAGTATCAGGGAAGATCCCAGTCAGCCAAATGTGAACAGCTCAGCATGAGCGGGCGTCCCCCCACCATGTGGCTAACAGCTGGGATGATTTATTTTCAGCCAAAGGCAAACAGCCAAAGCCTGGGCCCACTCGCTGCAAGGTTTTGTTCTGCAATGATTCCAGACTACTTGCTACTGGCTTGGCGTGGTAAATTAATCATTAAACATGCTTGCTTTTAAATCCTGTATTATATTTACAAAGGTACACTCACCAGAGGTTCCTTCTCCAGCTTCATGGTCTGAGAGCCCGCCTTGGGAGGGTTGGGAGGGTATTGGCTCCAGGGTGATGAACAGTTCCTGGCTGCCAGGGAGAGGGGAGTCTCTGCTTGCCTGCTGTGAGCTATCCTCAGCCTCCTCCTCATCTTCAAACTCCTCATCCCTGTTGCGTGAGACTCCCCCCTTGCAGGTGTCCACGGACAGTAGTGGGGTAGTGGTAGGGCCCATCCCCAGAATTGCATGCAGCTCATCATAGAACTGGCATGTATGAAGCTCTGACCCGGAGCGACCGTTTGCATCATTTGTTTTTTGGTAGGCTTGCCTCAGCTCCTTAACTTTCACGCGGCACTCCCTGTTGTAGCCCCTGTCCATCATGCCCTTGGAGATTTTGGCAAATATATTGGCATTTCGTCTTTTGGAACGGAGTTCTGCCTGCATGGATTCTTCTCCCCATACAGCAATCAGATCCAGTACCTCACGTTCGGTCCATGCTGGAGCTCTTTTGCGATTCTGGGACTCCATGGTCACCTGTGCTGATGAGCTCTGCGTGGTCACCTGCGCTGATCAGCTCGCCACGCTGACCAAACAGGAAATGAAATTCAAAAGTTCCCGGGGCTTTTCCTGTCTACCTGGCCAGTGCATCTGAGTTGAGAGTGCTGTCCAGAGCGGTCACAATGGAGCACTCTGGGATAGCTCCCGGAGGCCAATACTGTTGAATTGCATCCACACTACCCCATATTCGACCCAACAAGGTTGATTTTAGCGCTAAACTCCTCGCCGGGGAGGGGTACAGAAATCGATTTTAAGAGCCCTTTAAGTCGACAAAACAGGCTGGGTTGTGTGGACGGGTGCAGGGTTAAATCGACCTAACGCTGATAAATTCAACCTAAACTTGTGTAGACCAGGGCTTAGATAGGAGATCCATGACTACCAGTATGGCTGTGTGATCCTGGCACCTGGGGAGGTTTACAATGAAGTCCATCAAGACGGACTCCCAGGATCAGAGTAAGGAGTAGATAGTCCAGAGATTTAATGTGGGGAACCTTCATCCAGGAGCATACTTCACAAGAATTGGTGTAGGATGTAATGGAGGTGTGTAGTCTTGATAACCAGAAATGCTACAAAATCAGTTTTATTGTCTTCCCCTGCCCAAAGAGGCCAAGTAGGGGTGAGTCATGCCACAGTCAGAGAATCACAAGGTGAGATGGACCTTCTGGGACATACAAATGGTCTTTGAACAGGAGTACCCCATTTTTAATAGCGACATTTGGATGATGGTCGGCACCAAGCAATATCCATTTTACTGTGAACGTGTCATTAGATATTGAGTATCTCACCAGAGCTAGGAGGTTGGTGCTCACCAGCACATTAACAAAACAGTGGGACTTCAAGATAGTGAACAGTTCTAATGGCCTTTCCCCACTGTTGAGGTATTCCCCTTTGCAGGAGAGCACATCCTACTTGCCATTGGAGCCCCCAGATTTGTAGCATAGAATAAACTCAAAATGGGAGAAAAACAAGAATCACTTAATCTGGCATTGATTAAAGGCCTTCACAGAATGCAGGTACTCCCAAGTTTTTGTGATCGGTGAACATTTGTATGAGGAAGCATATGCCTTCCACATGGTGTCACTGTTCCTCTAAACCAACCTTGATGGCCAGCAGCTCTTTGTCATAGATCACATAGTTTAGTCTTGTGGGTGTTAGCTTCCTGGAATAGAATGCACAGGGGTGAAGTACACTAGGTGACCCCTGCTGTTGTGATAGTATGGCCTCGATTGCATAATCAGATGCATCTGACTCAACGATGAAAGACTTGGATGGGTCTGGGACAGGGATGGGCAAACTTTTTGGCCCGAGGGCCACATCGGCGTTGCACAACTGTATAGAGGGCTGGGTAGGGAAGGCTGTGCCTCCCCAAACAGCCTGGCCCCCGCCCCCTATCCACCCCTCCCACTTCCTGCCCCCTGACTCCCCCCCTCAGAACCTCCATCCCACCCAACCCCCCCGCTCCTTGTCCCCTGACCATCGCCTCCCGGGACCCCCGCCCCCTATCCAACCCCCCTGCTCCCTGTCCCCTGACTGCCCCGACCCCTATCCACACCCCCTCCACGCCCCTGCCCCCTGACAGGCCCCCCAGGACTCCCAATCCCCAACCCTCCCTGTTCCCCATCCCCTGACTGCCCCCACAGAACCTCCGCCCCATGCAACTGCCCCCTCCTCCCTGACTGCCCCCAGAATCCCTCGCTCCCTTACCCAAGCCCCCCACTCCCTGTCCCCTTACCAGCAGCTGCGCTCCCAACGCTGCCCAGAGGGAGCGGCAGGCCAGAGTGCAGCCCGTGTGGCTGTGTGGAGAGGAGACAACGGGGGAGGGGCAGGGGACTAGGCTCCCCGGCTGTGAGCTCAGGGGCCGGGCAGGACGGTCCTCCGGGCCAGATGTGACCCATGGGCTGTAGTTTGCCCAAGTCTGGTCTGGGAGCATTAACACAGGTGCTGAGGTGAAGGCCTTCTTAAGTTGTTCCAAAACCAGTTGGGCCTCCAGCATCCAGACAAAGGCAGAGGGAGGCAGAGGGTTTTTTTTTTGTTTTGTTTTGTTTTTTTTGGAGGATTTGGACAAACAGAGATACCACTCTAGAAAACCTTTTGATGAATTGCAGATAAAAATTAGTGAACCCCAGGAAACACTGGATGTTGCTGGTGGTTTTTGGTAGGGCCCAGTGACCAATGCCCAGTTACGATGGCAGAGACTTCCAGAGGTCCATACTAATCCTGTCAGTCGAGATGACATAACCCAGGAAGTCGATGGTGATGGATTCAAACTCACACTTTTCAGGTTTTGCATATAAGCCATTTGCCCTGAGGTGTTCCAGTATCTGTAGGATGTGAGAAGTCATGCAGTTGGGTTCTCAGAGAAGATGAGAATGTCATCCAAGTAGATCAGTGGTTCTCAAAGCCAGTCCACCACTTGTTCAGGGAAAGCCCCTGGCAGGCCGGGCCGGTTTGTTTACCTGCCGCGTCTGCAGGTTCAGCCGATCGCGGCTCCCACTGGCTGCGGTTCTCCACTCCAGGCCAATGGGGGCTGCAGGAAGCAGTGGCCAGCACATCCCCTGGCCCGCGCTGCTTCCCGCCGTCCCCATTGCCCTGGAGCAGTGAATCAGCTCTGAATGCAGCGCTGCCGCCAGCAGCAGTACAGAAGTAAGGGTGGTAATACTGCAACCTCCCTACAATAATCTTGTGCCCCCTCACTGCCCCTTTTTGGGTCAGGACCCCTACAGTTACAACACCGTGAAATTTCAGATTTAAATATCTGAAATAATGAAATTTGCAATTTTAAAAATCCCATGACTGTGAAATTGACCAAAATGGACCGTGAATTTGGCCTTATTTATGGGGCAGTCATACGGATGGTGTTGGGGGAGAACATCAGCCTTCTTTTTATCAAATACATTGGCAAGGTTGCTATACTTTGCTAGGGGGACAATTAGGGGACTGGTATTTCCTGATGCTGATGTGCACAGCCTTCCTTGGGGCTCCCCTATGCTAGGTGTGGTTCGACACCACAGCTGGCAGAACCTGGAGTTAAGTTGTAGCTCCTGTGTTGCCCAGGAAATGCTCTGGTTATAGAGGGAAAGCCCGGGGAGGCTCAGTATGACTAGGAAGTGGGATGAGAGGATCAGGTTAAATTGCAGGATCTCTTGGAGGACCTGAAGAGATTCTGTCTCATAGGAGATGGGCCCAGAGACAGCATATTGCTGTCAATTGTCTTTACCCAATACAGGACAAACTTCTTCTGTACAGGCAGGCAGTTAACTCTGGCAAGAGTCAAGTTCATGAAGTTGCTAGATGCCCTGGAGTCAATCAATGCAAGCAAGGTGCATCTTACTTCAGGTGTGTCTGGAATCCAGAACCAGACCTGGACTTGCTAGGGGGGTTGATGGGTGTCCTGTAGTGCAGGGACACATGCAAGTAGTAGAGGGGGCCCATTTGGGGGACCTGATCCCCCTGTTGCGTCCAGCCATGATCCCTCTTTTGGGGCGGGACAAGATCATTTACTGGCACAAGGACAAGGCTGAACTTCTGGGGGCACCCAGAAGCAAAGTGGCCACACTCCCTGCAATACGGACAGAGCCCATTCTGGTACCAGTACTCATTCTCTCGGTCTATGAAGCATCTGTAAGTGGCATCAGTTTGCATGGGCTCTGGTCTGCGATTGGGCAGAGTGCATGGTCAGGGGGTTACGGTACTAGTCTGGGGTCTGTTGTAAGTCCTTCTCCTTTCCAGGCATTGCTCAAGCAGCCAGTTGTCAGTTTGGATACAAACTTGATAGAGGATGACGACTCGGGGAAGGAGAGGTAGGGTGACCTGAGCAATCTCATCCTTTATGGCATCCTTTGGCCCTCAACAAAAGTGGTAGATCTGCACTGCCTCATTCCAGGTAGTGTAAGCATCCCGGCACCAGAAGTGGGCTGAATAAGCTGAGCCTGTGAACCCTGTGTGAGGAACTGCAAGGAGGCTTCAGCAGTGTGGGCCTACTTGCAGTCATCAAATATGAGCAAGAAGATTGGATGAATTCTTCAAAACAGCCAAGAACTGGGTCTGCCCATTCCAGAAGGGGTGATACCCAGTGCAAGGCTTCTCCTGTCAGAAGGCTGATGATCAGCCCCACCTTTGCCTTGTCGTTTGGGTAGATGGCTGTACAAATCAAAACAGCAGGTGGCATTGGATAATGAACCCTCAGAACGTATGAGGGCCACCAACAAACCACTTTGACAACAGGAGTTTTGCATTGTGCTCTGTGGTTGTTGCCACGGCCAATCCCAGAGGCTCTGGAATGATCTGGACCTGCCCTCGGAGGGAGGCATTTTCTAGCTGTAACTGGGCAACTTAGCTCTGGAGACTCTGAAGTAGGGAAAGGAACAGTTCCCAGCCAAGTGGTGATGTTACACAGACTGGGTTTCTGCTCTTCCTGAGGGATTACATACTTGTCCCTGGGGGTCATCTGCCCCTTTCCTTGCTTATGGATTGCCTGAGGGATGAGTCATCACAGGCTCTGGCTGAGGATTTACCTCACACTGGCCTCCTCCCCTCTATCCCTCTGCAGGTGCCAGGGCTAGTACAGAAATTAATTTAAAATTAAAACACCTCTTCACACTTTATCTCTGACTCTATGTGGAGTAGGCTACCCACAGAGAAGGGTTATCTTAGGCCTCATAGTGGGAAGGGTGGGTGCTAGTTGGTAGTGCAAACAGCCTTGGTGAGGGGTGGACTGTGAATCACATAGTCAGCCAGTCCACTGTCCAGTTCATGGACCTTGGGGTTACAAAAACCTAGGATAAAATTCTTTTTTGTTAAAATGACAGGAGGTACCAGGAGAAGCTCTGAAAATAGGGACACTCTGGTGTTTCAGTGACACGTTCCCCAGACATGATGTTTGGATGAAGAATGATGATATGTGCCAAAAATCTATTTACTCTGTATGCCATTGCAATATTATAATGTACATGGCACAACATCATGAGAGCCAAGCATCTCCCATCAAGCAAAATCAGTCTTCTCACTGCAGCACCTCTAGTACTTATCTAATGCCAACCTACTCTACATCTCTCCACACATTCTCATGTCTACAGTTCCTGCTGTATGGTACAGCTTACTTTTGCTTGCTGGTCATGTTATAAATGGTCATATTTAATCATACAGCATCACAGCAAGAAATCACATTATTTCTCCTTCCCAATACCTCTTTATTTCTCTCTCCCTATTCTGTTATTTTCTTTTGGAATTGTAATATTTCTCTCTCTAAAGTGTTTTGAATATGTAACCCTTCTGCCCAATAGAATTGGCAGCAACAAGGTCCGGGTTCAATATCTAGGGGTTTCTCTTGAACAATACAACACAAAACCAGCTCGAGCCCCCACCCAGTAACCTGGGACAATCACATATCACCCCCTGCATGTCTCTAATAGGCAATATTTCCCCTCTCACAAGCGCAGAGTCTGAGTATAGAAAAGAAACTTTTAATAAAAGGAAGGAAGTAACCAGGCATTAATTTGGGAAAACGCCACAACAGGGTTCATAAACATAAACCATGAGCAAAGCTACATTTTAGTCACGCGTATTTTTAGTAAAAGTCATGGACAGGTTACAGGCAGTAAACAAAAATTCACAGCCTGTGACCTGTCCATGACTCTTACTAAAAAATACCAGTGAATAAAACTTGGAGGGCTGCCCAGGGGCCCTGTGGTTGCTGGGGGAGGGCGGCTCGGCTACTTGGCTGATTACCTTGCTCCACACCTCTCCCCCCCACCCCCAGCAGCAGCAGACTGTTGATGTGGGAGGGGTCAGGGGGTTTTGGCATTGGATGGGGTGAGGCGGGCTCTAGGCGGCGCTTACCTGGGGGGCTCCCCGGAAGCGGCAACATCCCCCTTATTCAGCTGCTAGGCAGAGGTGTGGCCAAGCAGCTTTGTGGGCTCGCAGTTGAGTCTAAATTAGCTCTGTTATTACACTTTGGAAAGAGGGTCAAATGGTGTCTGGGGTCCTTAGGTAGGGCTCACACCACGAGGTACAAGTACCTGTCCCCACCCTCTCTCTACTTACTGGGCTTTGGTAATTCTTTGCAATCTGTTTTGCAATTAATTGTCTTAAGTAATTTTGTATCATCTGCAAACTTTGCCATCTCACTGTTTACCCCCTTTCTGCAGAACATTTACGAATATGTTGACCATTTATTCCTACCCTTTGTTGCCTATCTTTTAACTGGAGTGCCTCCGAATGCTTTTAGGATCATCTAATGATCCTTAATTTAATTTAATTACAAACTTTTTGTTATCTTAATCACCCTGCCTCTGTTTATAAACCAACTCCCTGCCCCAAGGGCAGAAGTTGTTAGCAGCACAGAAACAGAATTCATCACATTCCACACTCAAGCTCTGGCTCCTGGATGTTGAGCACCCACTATTTTTTTTTCTGCGGGTACCTACACAGGGAGTCAGCACCTGTGCATGGGAGGCCAGAATTGCACACAAACAGTTGTCCAGATGAGGTCTCACCACCAGTGTCTTGTATCCTAACACTTCCCTGTCTCTACTGGAAATACCTTGACTCATGCTGCAGCTGCACCCCAGGACCAAGTTAGCCTTTTTCACAGCCTCATCACATTGAGGGCTCATAGTCATCCTCCTCTGATCAACAAACACACCCACCCAGGTCTTTCTTCTCCTCTCTGTCACTTCCAACTGATAAGTCCCCAGTTTATAGCAAAAATTCTTGTTATTCCCTGCATGATCTTCCATTTTGCACTATTAAATATCATCCCATTTCTATTACTCCAGTTTACATGGTCATCCAGATTTTTTTGTATGATATTCTTCCATATTGGCAATACCTCCCAACTTTGTGTCATTCACAAATTTCCTACTTTTTGTGCCAAGGCCAGTGTAGCAAACTCACCCCTGCGGCGCTTTCTGCTGGTTGTCTCTGGGAATTAGCTCATCCAGGCTACAGAGCGCCCTCTGCAGGCCGGTGTCCTGCTGCCGCTTGGCCCCCGTGTCCCTCCCAGACCCGGTGCCCTGTTATCTGGGGTGCAGTCCGCTGGCAGTAACCCCTCACTCTCAGGTTCTCCCCTCCCTGGGGAACCCCCAACCCTCTATCCCCACCTTGCCTCAGTCATGGGCTACTGCCAGTCACCAACTAGCCCCCGTTCCCTGGGGCAGACTACAGTATAAGTCACTCATCACTGGCAAGGAGGGTTTGGACCTGCTGCCTTTGCCTATCCCTGGACTGCCCGCTGCAACCCCCCATACCTGTTGGCCTTCTGCTAGGCCACAGCCTGGGGCTTTCCAGGCTGGACCCTCCCCAGCTCCTCTGCCTTTCCCCAGCCCTGCTCCACTCAGGTAATCTGCTCAGGTCCCTGCAGCCAGGTCCGTCTCCCTCTACAGCTAGAGAGAGACTGTTGAGCTCCTGGCTCCCAGCCTCCTATATAGGGTCAGCTGAGGCCTGATTGTGGCGTGGCCCAGCTCCGGCTGCTTCCCCAGTCAGCCATCCCCAGCCACAGCCCTCTCCAGGGCTGCTTTCAAGCCCTTCTGGGCAGGAGCAGGGAACTACCCCACTACAGTCATTAATAAAAATGTTAAATAAGATTGGTCCCAAGACTGATCCCTGAGGAACTCCAGACTCCACTAGTAAGCTCTCCCCTGCCTGACATTTTGCTTTTCAGTATGATCCATTGTAGTCTCCCCTTCAACCAGTTCCTTATCCACATTTCAGTTCTCATATTAATCCTAATCTTCTCCAATTTAACTAATAATTTCTCATTGGAACTGTATCAAATGCCTTACTAACATCCAGGTAGATTAGATCTACTGCATTTCCTTTGTCTAAAAAATCTTCTCAAAGAAAGATATTAGTAATGTTGTTACCACCTCTTGAATCCAATTGAAACAATTGTAGAAAAATCTTCAATTACTTTCTGTCATTTAGGCAACTCACTTTTTGCAGTTCATCAAGCTTGAGTTGGAACAGATCATTTAACTTTAGGAAACATCCTAACAGCCCTTTCTTATCTTAATCACCCATTAATCACTCGATTTATAAACACAATTCTGACTCCCTGCCTCAGGGGCCAACCAAGGAAGTTGTTTTAAAGGCTTTTTTAAGCTCCCCCTAGAACTGTGTGCATGGACACTGCAGAGACTGGGGCCTTGGCTACACTTGCAAGTTAGAGTGCATTAAATCAGTCCCAGGCACCCTAACTCCTGAGGTGTCCACACTGACAAGGCACTTAGAGCACCTGGACTCTGCAGCTGGAGCGCTCCTGGTAATCCACCTCCACGAGAAGCATAGAGCTTGCTGCACCCTGGCTGAAATGCTGGGGTGTCAGTGTGGATGACGTGTTGCATTACAGTGCTGTGATTGGCTTCCAGAAATGTCCCATAATCCCTTGAAGTCAAGTGGCCACTTTGGTCATTGTTTTGAACTCGGCTGCAGGCATGCAGATATCCCCTTTCAAAGCACCATTTCTGACAGCCAGCATGCTTATCTGCTCAGGGACAAAGCAAACCATTACTGTGGAATGCTCATGCTGCAGAGGCAGGCGTTAGTGAGTGTGTGTGTGTGAGAGAGAGAGAGGCAGGGGCTGGGGGCTGATGTTGGGGTTTCCCCATGCCACTGTCTGAACTTACAAGACAGCATGCTGACACACTCTCTACCCCTCAAAACACACCATCTCTTCCCCCATATTCACACAACACACTCCCTGTCACACTCCACCCCGCCCCATTATAAAAGCATGCTGCAGCCACTTGCACACTGGGATAGCTACCACAATGCACTGCTCTCTGTGGCATTGCAAGAGCTGCTAATGTGGCCATGCTACTGCGCTTGCAGCTGACAGTGTGAACTCACGGCACAGCTTTCCCTACTGCTGTTTCCAAGGACTAGTTTAACTCCCAGCGCTCTACATCTGCAAGCGTAGCTATAGCCTGCATGAGGACAAAAACAAAAAGCGGAAGATCCTCCCCCCAAAACCTGCAACCCATTACACATTATGAGCAATTTAAAAAAAACCCAGCCAAAATCCACTTATTATAAGTGGATTTGACAATTTTGCTTTAGAACCCATGTCCCCTGCCTAGAGAGTGCTGTTTAGTTGAGGGTGAGTCCCTCAATCGGGATTTGCGAAGTACAGTTCTGCTGCCCTTGATTAACACAACAAGGATAACAACGCTTTATTACTCCTACCCCAATAACAAGTAGACTGGGGATCCAACACCAGCCAAAAGTGATCATTTCAGCAAGCAGTCCCATCATGCTGAGCATCTAGGCAGGGTGGGTCTGCCCATGCAAATGAGATCAGCCTGAAGTCCTCCTCCACAGCTCATCACTAGATGTCAGGGGTGAGCTCATTCAGACTCTGCTTACAGTTACACTTGTGTAAAAGACACAATACAAAATAAAGTTGAATTGTAAAGTATGTGTTAAGTAGAAGAATTATTCAGGGAGATTCTCTAGGATTTATTTCTCTCAGTCGTTTTCATTATTGCCAACCTAATATAAGAACAGATTTATTCTTGTGGATCACCACAACTCTCAAGTTCCAGCTCTTAATCCCACATTTCCCTGTGGCAACTAGAGTGCTTAATTAGAGTGCAAAGTAATATTAGAACAGTGTTATACCAACATGCCAAAAAATAACCCATTTTGGATCTGTGTGGATAAAGAATGTTACATTTACTAGTACTGAATCTTCCCTGATTGCCTGCATTTCTCACTGTTCTCGTCTCTCCAGGTCACTTTTTGGTTTACTTCTTCCTCCCATGTGTTTGCTAGCTAAAGCTGGCTGGAAAGTGGAATTTCCATCCTGTGAAAAATTTTGAGTTTTCAGATTTTTTTTCATCCCAAATCAGGAAGAAAAGCCCAAATTCTATTTTTGGCAATGTTTTGATGTTTCCAAAACAAAATATGCTCCCCAGGATCTGTGGCTGCCTGGGAACCCTGGAAGTCACAGCTCCCAAGCAGTCCAGCAGGCAAGCTGTGGGGGAAGTGGTATTCCAGGGAGCCTGGCACACTTCCCTGCTTGGTTTCCATTGAAAGTTTTGATGGAATCAACACATTCTCACAAAATATTTTGACTGCATCTCATCAGCATTTTTTAATGGAAAACTGTTCTGTAGAAACATTTTCAACCAGCTCTGTTGCTATCTCTATTGCTAATTTTGAAAATAACACCAAGTTTGATCACAGTTGAATTTAGAAAGAAACCCCTGATAAAGAAAGGAAGCCACTATGAAGGTGGTAAGGAGATTCTTGGAGGGATATTCAGTCCAGTGAGTCAAAAAAGTCTCTAGAAACTGTAAAAAAAGGCTTAAACTGGGCAAACCTCATACAAGCCCCCAAAGGGTAGTTGATCCCTGAACTAGATCATAAAGCTATTATCCTCTCCCCCAAAGCTTTCCTTAAGACCCACTTCTTCTGAGATGTCTTTAAGAAATCTGACAGTTGATGCTGAGTAGATGCAGTCACGGACAACTGCATTTATTTATTTATCTATAAAATACATTTTAAAAATGTCAAACAATTTGGAACCATCAACTGTGCTTACAGCTAATCTAAATTATCACACAATCTTCTCACAGGTACCCTCACTTTTCCTCCCCGAATTACTGTTTATGATGCTTTTAGCATTTTTTAAAAATTAGATTGTAAAACTCAGAGCACTCTAGGTTTTCATGAATAGTAAGAAGAGTTGACAGTGTGCTCTCATGTATACAAGTGAATAGGGAAGTGGGAATGACTACAGCACCAGTTCATCAGAAGAGCTTAACAAATGCAGCTGGATTCCAGCTGGCTGTGTCAACAGGCATTTTCATACTTTCAAATGTTTGGGTCTCTTAAACTTAATTCTGAATTTCATGGGTTTCTAATGATTCTACCTGTAGAGAGGTTAGCCGGGTCTCGTCTCCCTCTGGGGTGGCGGGGACCCACACCGCCACACTAAATTGGAGAATAGGTCTTGCGGGGAATTAGTCCAGCTGCAGGAGTCATCCTCTGTGGCCTTTGTGAAGGAAGAAATAGCACAGTAAGCCCAGGCCCTAGGTCAGGGCAGGACACTGGTGAGTCAGGCGCTCAAGCCCTCAGGCAGGGGCTGAGCAATAACAGTATATAATGGTAAGCCCAGGCCCGAGATTCCAAAGGGCCTTGGAGAGGGGGAGACTGCCACCTGTGAGTTGGGTGGCAGGGGGACGCAGGCCCTTCCACTCCACTGCGTCCCAGCCCGGGGCCCTAACAGTGGTAGAAGACCTGCGGTTGCGTCAGTGGGGATCCTGGCCGCAACACACTGACATGGGTTCTGGCAGTGCTGCAGCTAGACTAGAGTCAGCTGCCCCCGGGCTACTTACAGATTCCCCCTCTTGAGGTACCTGGGTCAGGGTGGTGTCCTAAGGGGGGTCCAACACCATGGGTTCCTCGGGATAGCTGGCGAGGGGTAGACTCAGCAACTCCTCCAGGAAGCTGGCACGGGGCAGCCTCAGGAGAGTGATATCATTCATGGTCACCTGGTTGAAATAGGGGAATTTTTGTAAGGGAACAGTAAAAGAACCCCGTTCATGCTGGGCTGTTTGTGTTTGCTAAAAGGGATCATCCCTGAGGATAGCCATGCTGTGCGGGGAGGGGTGAAGGGATCATCCCAGACAATCACCATGCGGTGGGGTGCGGGGAGGGGTGTGCTGCACATCCACTCGAAAACTGCAGCCCCTCCTTTTAAATGTCCAACGCAACTGGCATTGCTTGCTATGGGAAAGGAGGGGGCTGCAGTTTGAAACCATTCCCACATGTTATGAAGGCAGAAGGAGCCAACCCATGTACTTTTGGCTTACCATGGCTGCCTGGAAACCGAATTCTGTTGCCCACCCATGTGTGATATGTCACCACACCAGCAGGTGCTCCATATAAAAGGCAAAATGCGACCTTGTACCTAAAGCACGTGCGGTCTGCTGTGAATTGCTTGATTCACTGTGAAAGAGTCTCCCTTTTGTTCTCAGAAATGTATCTTCTTAAATTCTACTCTCCCTTTTTATCCCCCCACAGGTGCAAATGTTTCCACACTTCCCCTATCATCTCCGTCCCAGAGGTTATCGCAGATTAGAAGGTGAAAAAAACGCACTTGCGATGACAAGTTTTCCAAGCTCATGAAGTCTTCCCGCACTGATAGGGCACAGTGGAATGTGCATACAGTGACAGAGGTCAGGAAATCATACTCTGAACGTGATGAGAAGAGGCAGGATGTGATGCTGAACTTAATGGGGGAGCAAATGGACATGCTCAGGTGTCTGGTAGAGCTGCAGGAAAGAACAACAAGAACATAGACCGCCGCTGCATCCACTGTATAACCACCTGCCCTCCTCCCCAAGTTCCATATCCTCCTCACCCAGACGCCCAAGAACGCGAGGGTGGAGGCTCCAGGCACCCAGCCACTCCACTTCAGAGGATGGCCCAAGCAACAGAAGGCTGTCATTCAATAAGTTTTGATTTGTAGTGTGGCTACAAAAAGCAATGTGCCCTTGTCCTTCCCTCCTCCCCCACCCAACCCGGGCTACCTTGTCAGTTATCTCACTTTTTTTTTAATCAAATAAAGAAAGAATGCATGGTTTCAAAACAATAGTGACTTTATTTCCTTTGCCAGCTGTGATCAAAGGAGGGAGGGTGGTTGGCTTACAGGGAATTTAAATCAACAAAGGGAGTGGGTTTGCATCAAGGAGAAACACACACAACTATCACACCATAGCCTGGCCAGTCATGAAACTAGTTTTCAAAGCATCTCTGATGTGCAGCACACCCTGCTGTGCTCTTCTGATCGCCCTGGTGTCTGGCTGCTCAAAATCGGCCATCAGGTGATTTGCCTCAACCTCCCACCCTGACATAACCGTCTCCCCCTTACTCTCACAGATATTATGGAGCACACAGCAAGCAGCAATAACAATGGGAATATTGCTTGCATTGAGGTCTAACCTAGTCTGCAAACAGTGCCAGCGAGCTTTTAAACATCCAAAGGCACATTCTACCACCGTTCTGCACTTGCTTAGCCTGTAGTTGAACTGCTCCTTACTACTGTCCAGGCTGCCTGTGTATGGTTTCATGAGCCATGGAAGCAAGAGGTAGGCTGGGTCTCCAAGGATAACTATTGGTATTTCAACATCCCCAACTGTAATTTTCTGGTCTGGGAAGTAAGTCCCTTCTTGCAGCTGTTCAAACAGCCCGGAGTTCCTAAAGGTATGAGTGTCATGCACCTTTCCTGGCCATCCCACGTTGATGTTGGTGAAACGTCCCTTGTGATCCACCAGTGCTTGCAGCACCATTGAGAAGTACCCCTTGCAGTTTACGTACTGGTTGGCATGGTGGTCTGGTGCCAAGATAGAGATATCCGTCTATTGTCCCACCACAGTTAGGGAACCCCGTTGCAGCAAAGCCATCCACTATGGCCTGCACATTTCCCAGAGTCACTACTCTTGCTAGCAGAAGGTTAGTCATTGCCTTGGCTACTTGGATCACAGCAGCCCCCACAGTAGATTTGCTCACTCCCATTTGATTCCCGACTGACTGGTAGCAGTCAGGCGTTGCAAGCTTCCACAGGGCTATCGCCACTCGCTTCTCAACTGTCAGGGTAGCTCTCATCTTGGTATTCCTGCGCTTCAGGGTGGGGGAAAGCAACTCACACAGTTCCAGGAAAGTGGCCTTACACATGCGAAAGTTTCGCAGCCACTGAGAATCATCCCATACCTGCAACACTATCCGGTCTCACCAGTCTGTGCTTGTTTGATGGGCCCAGAATCAGCATTCCACTGTATCAAACTGTCCCACTGCCACCATGATGTCCCAATTGCCACATCCCAGGCTTTCAGGAACGTCTGTGTCCATGTCCTCTTCACAATCATCCTTGTGCTGGTGTCTCTTAGCCCAGTTCTGCATATACTGCAGGATAATGCACGAGATGTTTACAATGCTCACAACAGCATCGGTGAGCTGAGCAGGCTCCATGCTTGCCATGCTATGGTGTCTGCGTGGGTAACTCAGGAAAAAAGGCGCAAAATGATTGTCTACCGTTGCTTTCAGGGTGGGGAGACTGACGACACATACCCAAAACCACCCACGACAATGTTTTTGCCCCATCAGGCATTGGGAGCTTAACCCAGAATTCCAATGGGCAGCGGAGACTGCGGGGACTGTGGGATAACTACCCACAGTGCACCGCTCCATGAGTTGATGCTAGCCATGGTATTGAGGACGCACTCCGTCGACTTAATGCGCTTAGTGGGGACACACACAATCAACTGAATAAAATCGCTTTCTAAAGATCAACTTCTATAAAATCAACCTAATTTCGTAGTGTAGACATACCCTAAGTTTAGGCTCCTATTTTAAAAAAAAAATCCTGGCCCCAGTTTTGAAAGTATTGGGTGAGATTTTCAAAAGTGCCTTTCAATGGGATTTGGGTGGGTCTAATTCTCTCAAGCACTTTTGAAAATCTTACTTTTCGGTCCCTGTTTTCATGCAAATAGTTTGGTAATAAATAAGAACAAATAAATAAAAATAAATATATAAAAATTAGACTATGCTCTATGACTGGAATTGTTCCTGTACCATATAGAATGCTTTATTTCCATGAGACATTAGTTATTCTTTAATAGTCCATTGAAATGCTGCTAAAATTAAATAATACAGTTCCTAGAAAGCATCAGTCATTTCAATTGAGAGCTGTTGGAACAGAGCAAAAGGAACAAAAATTATCTGGATCTGCAAGTATCTCACATAGCTAGAGCAAGCCCTTGTTGGCTGGCTAACTTGTATTATTGATGGCAGCATTTAGATAAGGTTTTCTAGAAATTTATTTACAAAGGCCAAATTCACTCAATTATGGGAAGGCAGAGATCAATTTCACTAAATGTGAAATAATCTGTTCTTCATTTGACCTACACTTCATAACAGCAAAAAATACAAATTTATAAGAATGATTAAAATGATTACAGTATGTTTAATAATTTCTAGATGTTTTCCAAGAATGAAGTCCTACTAATTGCATCTCTGTAAACAGACTTCATCACTAATTAATAAATAAGAAATCACATAGTTACTTTGTGATTGTCACCCTCAGGTTTAGTGTTTAATAATCTGCCTGCTGTAATTGACAGTAAGACACATGGGCTTTTGTTACCAGAATGCAAAGCCCAATACCAATTAAATTTCAAATAAAATTCTTCTGCCTAAAATAATTAGTTATTAATGTGTATTTGTATTACAGTAGTGCCTAGATGTCTTGATGCTGAGATTAAATTGTGCTAGGCACTGTATAAATATATAGTAAGAGACAATGCCTGCTCTGAAGAATTTATAATCTAAATGTAATACAAGATGCAATAATTGCTGTAATAAACAAATGGGAGATGGCAGAAGCAGGATGGGATGATAGTAATACAAATATGTTTTGGCTTAGACTAGCTGTGTGCACAATTTGGATGCAGCAAAGAGTTTCTTTTGAGGTAATTCAGTGTATCAGTAGCATTGGTCCCAGCTAGCCACATGCTTATTCAGTATCAGCTAGCAGCATTCATCATGAGTCTCAGAGGATGGGGGGTTGGGGGGGAGATAGGGAGGAATCTGATGTAGGATGGAGTCATAGCTTTACATCTTAGTATGGGAAGGGTGTTGCAAGCATAAGAAACAGCATGGAAAAAACTGCAAAGACATTTGGGAAGAAAAGAAAAAGTAGGTGATGAAAACTGGTTAGTTGTTAAATAACAGGACCTATTAAAATAAGAATTTTCAGTACTGGACACAGAATTAAAACAATGAAGCTCTCAGAAATGAATAGTTAAGTATTGTTAATAATTAGCTGGCAATCTGTTTTTTTCAATTCTGCAGTTTCCTGATATCTGTCCTGCAGAACACTATTCACAAATGCACCTAACAAAATGGATCCTGGTGTAATTGAGATCAACATCTCAACCAGTGTCTCATTTATTATTACCGTTTGTTGTGCCAGACAAACAGAACTCCAAGATGAAGATAAGCCATTCTATTTCACCTAAACTCATAAGAGTATTATAATTTAATTCCTTGTCTACAATAGTCCTTGAACCTTGCTAACTGCAATTACTGACAACTGTTTTCTGATATGCTTGCTACTAGCATGTTTATAGAATGTTTGTTGGTTATAATGCTATGGCTATAGAATGCTTTCCAGTCCACTGTCAATATTTCAAGGTGACATTCTTACTCGTGGAGCAGACTAATAAATATAGCTGCCAGGTTCCAATGGCTTATCCAATGCCCAGGTTCCAATGGCTTATCATTAAAATACAATATAGAATGCAGAGTCAGGCTGACCAGAAGAAAAGTTTCCTGCCTTACCAAGAGAAAAGGAAAGAGAAACAGTAGGGGACCTAGGGAAGACTGAGAGATTAAGTTGGGGGACTTGCTCTGTGGACTCTGTGGAAGAGGCACTGTGCCAGTCCATGGCTTGTCATGTAATTATGGAGGAATCTGGTAGCAACTACATAGTTAGGGCTGCATTCTAAAATGGGCAAAAATTCTTAGTTTTTCTGTAAAGGTAGGTGGCCAGTCAATGTGGAATTTCACATAGGATTAGTTTTTATGCTCTTTGAATAAACCAATGACTGGCCCTGCTAAATAAGATCTATGTTCTGTTAGCATCAAACATCACAGAAGTCAACGTAAACTTTTGGAACCTGATCAATAAGGGTCTTTCCATTAACTTCAATGGACTTTGGATCATGCTCCCCTTAAAGAGAAGTTTCAGGAGCAGAGGGTTGGGAAGATTGAATTAAAGACTGAAAATTGTTTGCCAGAAGTACAAGGCAGCATCTACTCTTTTGTTTAAAATGAGAAGTCTTTTTCTAAATTAATACACTCCCTAATTATCCTTTAGTTCCAGTACCATAGCTGGCTAATTAGCTTAGCAGTAGCATCCTCTTGTCAAATTTGCAAATGATTCAATTAATCTTATCTTGCCTCCCAATAGCCCTCCGTAGAAGTGAACAATAACTAGATATTTGTTTGCATTTGTCTTTGTCATAATACCTGTTCTACATTCAGCTGTGTTCCCTAGCTAGGGTGACCAGACAGGAAGTGGGAAAAATCGGGACAGGGGGTGAGGGGTAATAGGCGCCTATATACAACAGCCCCAAATATCGGGACTGTCCCTATAAAATCGAGACATCTGGTCACCGTATCCGTAGCTCTGAGGATGGCACTGTATTGCTCTTTGTACTTAAACCTAAACTGTCTGACTAGTGACAGTAGTTTGTGTTGTCTTTACTGATAAAGTAGTTTATGTGCATATATTTGTTAGTGAAGCTACTGCAAAAAATAAATCTCTTTTGGATCATTTCCCTTTGAGTTAATGTCTTACCATTGACACACATCCTGGGATTAGGATAATGGAATAAAAAAAAAACACTTTAGAAGCAATGAATCCTTGCTTTCACTGCAAATTTAGGAATAAATACAGCATGAGTACATACAAACTAATTAAAATCAAAATGGTATTACTGGGGGTGTTTAATCTTTAAAATGCTTATATATAACAGTGGAACATTCATTAGTATGACACATGCTCATGGAATGTGAAATTTAGCAAGTGCATTCAGGTGGGAGAAGACAATAGATAAAAATCTCAGGCGTGCACCTAAAGGGCTATATCTTCAAAGAAAGCATTGAAAGATCTTAGCCAAGTGGTATATTTCAATGTCTAGGAACATTTTCTGTGGTCCTCCTTTTACATTATTTTACTACTGGGTTATTTCCTTTAGAAATATATGGGGCACCACATTTGGTCTTCCTGGTTTAGCTGAAGGCCCTCTGGGAGGTGTCAGGGATGATTAGTCAAACTCTACCACTTAAACTGATATATATTCAAAATGTTAATTGCCACACAGGTTACATAGGTAGTAATGAAAACAAAAAAGAAATTTAACAATCTTACCAAAAATCCCTTCCCTGCTCAACTTTCACTTCCTTGGCATTTGCGATGTCACCCATTCACTATTCTCTAGTCCTTATTGAATCCTCCAGCCTAGACCAGTCCTGAATTTACAATATAAAAATCAAGCTGAAACATATTTTAAGAAACCCCAAACTTTTCAGACCTTCCATATACATCCTAAAGAAACAAAACATGGCACCAACCCTGTTTATTTCCTTTTCTAGATCATCCTTAAGCTTTTGGAGCTTGATCCGGCTGGGTGCTAAACACCCTTATCTCCACCTGAAGTCAGCTTCTTGCAGGATTGCGTCCTCAAGCAATCTTGTGTAGTTGATTTCTTATCTTTAATTTTGCATTAATGTTAATTTTTGCATTTTATATCCCTATTTGTTTTAATAAGAAAAAAAGAGTGAAAGAGAAGGAATATATAAATATTAGAAAGTAAGACAATAAAGGAGGAAAAAAGGGAAAAAAATTCTGTTAACTGTGCCTCAGCATGGATTCTTTAGAAGCACCTCAGTGCTGTTCAATATCGTTAGAGCCAACTGAAAGCTGCTAAATCACTTTAACAGTGTGCCCTTATATGAGGCATCCTAGGCATTTCCTAAGACAGCTTTAATTCAGACAGTCTTAATTCAAGAGGCCTTAACCAGTTAAAGGTGCCTTGAAGCTAAAGTGGTTCAGTGAGCACCGGAGTCCTTAACCACTTTAGCTTCAGGGCTCTGTGAAAAACCAAACAGAAATTGTTCTCTCATGCATGAGAGACCATTCCATTCTCAGACTTTCAGAACTTTAGAGCTATGGTGCTATTTGCCTTTAATCTTCCATTGTTTTTCATTCTTCAAGACAGATTTTAAATCTAGTGAACTTTGAAATTTCTATTTTTAGCCATTATTGAGAAGTGCAAGCCCAAATAGTAATCAGAACATGGAAAATGTGTATATTTTTCACATCTAGAAACAGATCATAAGTTGGTCAAATTAAAAATAAACCTCTCTTTTGGGTTGAGACCATAATTTCAACTCAAAAGGAATTTGTTTGAGCAACTGAAAAAGGGGGGGTTAGAATGGAAACTGCTTCTCCAGCATCTGACATAGCAAATGCTATGATAAGCTAAGTTAATCTTTTCACCCAGACACTGACCTCATTTGGATAGAGTATCATTTTTGGACTTGTTCATAAATAATTGTGATCATTTCACCCTCTACTGGCTGCATCTAGGTCTTAATCCTGAATAGTGCTCCTGCGTGGTACTGAGCAGCCTCCATTTGCACAAACTTCAGTGGGAGATAAGCTCAGGATTTTCCTGGATCAAGGACCCAGCAGGTCAGTTGAGGCTGAGATCCAGTGCCATTGGTACTGAGATCTTCTGAGAGATACCAAGTGTCCTCAACTTCTGTTAAAGTCAGTGGGTGTTGAGGGTGCTCAGAACCTCTCAGATAGACTCAACACCCCTCCAGCACTGGGCCATAAGGAAAAGAGTGCATGTGTAACTCACTGGTGAATGTGTGACTCACCCCTGCTGTGCCTAACTGCAGAGGATATGCATTGTTAGTGCTCCCAGTTAGGGTGATTTTGCTCAAGTTGTAGCAGCTCATCATTTTTAGTTCTGGAGGTCCCTAGTTCAATCACTGGTGTATCATCCAAGAGGACAACCATCACTTATGCTGCTACAATGGCTCTCTAATACAGCAACCTATGGAAAGCAAGGCAGCCTGAAGAAAGAATCCTGAAGAGACTCATATGCTAAAGTTCTTGACTTTTCGTTGCGGTAAGATTTCAAGTTATTAACCTCTGTTTACTTTATATTCACTTCTTAACAAACTATTTTATTCACATAATTTAAACTGTTGTCCTGAGCCTTTTTAACACAGGTCAAAACCAGTTGGAAGCTAATGACAGGACCCTTTTCATATTTACTTGGACTGTGAAATAGATTTTGCATTTGTTTTTTGTTATCTATTTGAATATGCACATTTGATTGGATATGGTTAATGTGTTTATTAGGCATGATTTTACCTTATTTTATATAATCTTGCATGATTTTCATGTTTATACTACTTTTGTTCTTTGTTCTCTTTTGTATATTGACAGTGATGGTTGTATGTGTGTTTAATTGCTTTTTAATAAAAAGAAATCTTACCACAAAAATATTTTAAATGATTTCCAAATTGAATTAGTACTTTAGTAATTGTATTAGTAGCAAATGGAAAGCAAGTACTGCACACAGTGCTTTCCAATAAATCATAATTATACACACCATCAAATAAATTGACTACATTTAGTTGCTCAAGTAGGCATCTAATTATGTTGAAAAAAAAATGCAATTGGATGCCTAAATACATGACCATGGATACAAGCCCTTGCCACTTGTTTCTGTGACCTAATTCAAGAAAGCCATGAACAACAGGCACCTCTCTATGTAGCATTCATTGACCTACAAAAGGCCTTAGCCACGGTTAGCGGGAATGGCATCTTTAAGATCCTGTTGAAAACTGGCTGGCCACAAAAGGTTCTCTTCCTATTCAAGGAGTTCCACAAGGAAATGAAGGCAACCACCCAGTATGAAAATGAAATATAATCCTAGTTTAGTACTGATACTGGTATGAAGCAAGGCTGCATCTTAGCACCCATTGGCTTTTGCATCTTTTTCTATGTAACCTGAGCCCCGCTGCCCAGGGCTGAAATCCTCGGGCTTCAGCTTTGGCCCTGGGAGGTGGGGCTTGGGCTTGGGCTTCATCCCCTGACCCCAGCAAGTCTAAGCCAGCCCTGGTGATCCCGTTAAAATTACCACAGTTTGAGAACTGCTGGTCTAAATCATGTCCAGACAAAATAAAAATATTACATGCTGTCCAAAACATTATACACCCACTTACCCCACCCAGGAGATGTTAGAAATTAGACTTTTTTGGAGATGCATATTTTATAAGTACTAAGTCAAATGCAGGCCTCTGATACAAGTGCACAACTTCCACTGAAGTCGATGGGTGTTATATGGATCCATATGAGAGGTTAATATATATTTTATATAAACTGACACTCCAAAAATTAATGAATATTTGTGGAAAGTCATGAACAGTTCTGACCGTAGTGATTTTTTAACTACCACAGTAGTTAATCATCTTCTCATTTAGGCATATCTAATTGGAAAGTAGAAGAAAGTTGATGTGAAGGAATAAGAAGGAAAACGAAATAGACAATAATAAGACGAAAAAGGCGACTAGAAAAAGCATAATAAAAGATATGCTTGTTTGTTTTAATTCCATGTCAAGATAATTATAAAGTACTGAGAGTGATAAAATCCATACCATGCCTCTTAGAGTATAAGCTAGGATGATTAAAAACTTCAAGAAAGTGGAGACTAACAATAGGGAATAAGGAATATTGATTACTTAAGCAGAAGTATCCCCAAAGTAGACTTTAATATTTTATAAGACTCACTTAAAATCTAAAGGATGTTAACAATTGCTGGGCCTTGTGAGACATCAGAGCTCATCATGCTGGGCTATGAGTCTGACTAAGATACTGCTTTTCTTTTATATCAATGCAAAAGTAATTATTTTCCTTTTAACTACAGTTGAAAACTATCCAAGATTTCTTCCACAATTTTAAATCACAAAGTTCATATGGGCAACAAAGTTTTTTGTTAAGAACAGCCATACAGGATCAGATCAATAATCCACCTAGCCAGCTATCCTGTCCACTGACAATGGTCAGTGCCAGATACTCCAGAGGGAATGAACAGAACAGGGCAATTATTGATTGATCCATATGTAGGAATACAACTTATTCCTACATATGGATTCCATATGTTGGAATACAACTTATTCATTGTCAAATACTGTAGTTATATTAATTTTTAATAGATTATAAAATGAAAGTTTAAGGATCAGTTTACTGGACTGTAAATCAAAAATTTTATTCACTCTACTATCTGAAGATGTGTGTCCCCATCACAATACTACTGAACTTTGGAAACCTTCCAGAAGGCACTGCCCAATAGGACCACAAGCATCCTCTCAGCATTGAACTTCCAGAGCTGTGGTTACAGAAAGATCATCTAGCCCCAGTCACCTCAGTTCCTTCTGGTGTTGTCCCCAGTGCCAGCTTCTGGCAGTCAGAGGTTTATAGCATGGGGTTGCGTCCCTGACCATCTTGACTGATAACTATTGATGGACCATTCTTCCATGAACTTATCTAATTCCCTTTTTAACTCAGTTACTGTCAAGGCTGCTCCCCACGCTGAACTTTAGGGTACAAATGTGGGGGCCTGCATGAAACTTCTAAGCTTAACTACCAGCTTAGATCTGGTCCGCTGCCACCACTCCCAAAGTGCTAATTCTCTTCCCTGGGTAGCCTTGAGAGACTCTTCACCAATTCCCTGGTGAATACAGATCCAAACCCCTTGGATCTTAAAACAAGGAGAAATTAACCATCCCCCCTCCTTTCTCCCACCAACTCCTGGTGGATCAAGATCCAACCCCCTTGGATCTAAAAACAAGGAAAAATCAATCAGGTTCTTAAAAAGAAGGCTTTTAATTAAAGAAAAAGGTAAAAATCATCTCTGTAAAATCAGGATGGAAAATAACTTTACAGGGTAATCAAACTTAAAGAGCCCAGAGGAATCCCCTCTAGCCTTAGGTTCAAAGTTACAGCAAACAGATAAACACTCTAGCAAAAAGGTACATTTACAAGTTGAGAAAACAAAGATAAAAACTAACACGCCTTGCCTGGCTGTTTACTTACAAGTTTGAAATATGAGAGACTTGTTCAGAAAGATTTGGAGAGCCTGGATTGATGTCTGGTCCCTCTCAGTCCCAAGAGCGAACAACCCCCAAAACAAAGAGCACAAACAAAAGCCTTTCCCCCACCAAGATTTGAAAGTATCTTGTCCCCTTATTGGTCTTTTGGGTCAGGTGTCAGCCAGGTTACCTGAGCTTCTTAACCCTTTACAAGTAAAAGGATTTTGGAGTCTCTGGCCAGGAGGGATTTTATAGTACTGTACATAGGAGGGATGTTACCCTTCCCTTTATAGTTATGACAGTTACACTTTTGAATTTCACAACATCCCCTTATGTTTGTTTAAAACCTGCTGCCTGTTAATTTCATGGGATGACCTCTGGTTCTTGGGTTATGTGAACAGGTAAATAACACTTCCTTATTCATTTTATCCACACAATTCATGATTTTATAGATCTTTATCAGATCACCCCTTGGTCATCTCTTTTCTGAGAGTCTAAGAGTGCCAAGTGTGCATATGTAACCCACACATCTCCAGGGTGTGGTGTTCTGCCCCATCTAGTGGCACCAAGACCACTTAGAGAGAGAAATTAATGAGCCTGCTCTACAGCCTTATCTAAGAGCGAGTTGGCTTCTAGCTCATGTGGTAGAGGCTTATGCACTAAGCTCCAGAGGCCCCAGGTTCAATCCCACCCACCGACGACTGGTGTCTCTCAGTGTTACACACATACTGGATTAAATTCTAATCTCAATTCCATCCATGCAAACTGTAGAGTTGCATAGATGTAACTGGGTAAAATTTGGTACCATGATTGTAAAATACACATTTTCAATTAGATCACTACTACTTATTTTTATTACTATTGCTAACATTTACTGTGTCCAAAAGTGTGCTTGGTGCTTTACAGAATGAATATAAAGATATGATCCTTACCATGAAGAGTTTACAGTATAATTTTGGACAGAAGGGACTACATTCTGGCCTTAGCTCTGACCCCTATGTACCACTGTGGTTGCACAAAGGGGCCAGAAACTCTGCTTTAAAAGGTCACTGGGAATTTCCTGGTGCAAGGGAAACCCTGCCTGGTATACTACAGCTGTAGCTGGCTTTATGCTTCTCTCTCCCAACCCCTTAGATGTAATGGTTGGCCACTGCTCTTCTGGGATCCTTACTTTTCTTAATGACTCAAAGGAGCTGTTACAAGCCCTGATGGAGTTCTGAGTTATGTTGAATGGGCCTGATATGCTCCCAGGAAAGCAGACAGGGAGGCAGAAAAGTGGCTTCAAGCTCATTTACAAAATATAAGTGACCTGATTATCAGAGATGTTGAGACACCAGTACTGCTCCCACTGACTGAACATTTGGCCTCAGGGTTGTGCATGTGTGGCAGAGCTGAGGTGATGGGGATGAGGTGATGGGGATGAGGAAGGTCACAGGGGATGTGAGAATGGGAGGTTCTGGAGGCATAGAGGGGAAGGACAGAGAGATGATGATGAGTGGAGGGACTGGGACAGGGAAGAGAAGGGAGAGGGTAGAGTAATGACAAGGATCAGAAAGTAGCAGAGGAAGGCAAAGGAAATCAATCTCAGGTAGTAAAAAGACAAAGCTGTAAAGAATCAGTGAACATAGGTGGAATCCAGATAGCTAAGATATCTATGGTGGTGATGGACTGCTAGTAGGTGGGAGCAGGGATTTGTGTAGCTTACTCAACAGTCCACAAGAGGTGTTGGTACTATATTGTAGTGGGGGATGATCTTTAACACCTGCAGTTCTGGATCCTGAAGAGTGTAGCGGTGAGGGGCTCCAGTGGGGAGGCATTATTGCTAGTCCCTGACGAGTCCTAATCTGGAGGTTGTGTCTTGCTTAGGTGTACAGGATTATGTCAGTGGAACATCAGAAACTGTGGATAAAATAAAGACCTGTCCCCCTTCTGCAACTACACCAGCCTAAGGATAGAGTCAAAAAACAGTGAAAATGCTTCTCCTTCCTTTCCCTAAAACACTGCCATCCTGTTGCCGTTCCTCTCTCCTTAGCACTTCTTGGACAGGACCATTATCTCTTGCACCCAGATTGAGAGCAGCAGAACAAGGACAATGGACTTCAAAAAAGCAGACTTTAACAAAATCAAAGAACTGTCAGGGAAGGTCCCATGGATAACGGAATGCTAAAATTGTAGTATAACTTTTAGCCACGAGGTGGTGCCATGTGCTATATACCTTATCTGAGCTGGTAACAGCCAGACCTGGCAGTGCATTAAGTATATTAAACAGAACTAGGGCTGTCAATTAATCACACTTAACTCACATGATTAACTAAAAAATTAATCACAATTAAAAACATTGTTCATGATTATTCATAATTTTAATCGCATTGTTAAACAATAGAATACCAACTGAAATGTATTAAATATTTGTGGGTGTTTTCCTACTTTTTTAAATATATTGATTTCAATTACAACACAGAATATAAAGTGTATGCTGCTCACTTTATATAATTATTTTTATTACAAATATTTGCACTGTAAAAATGATAAAAGAAATACAGTAGTATTTTTCAATTCACCTCATACATGTACTGTAGTGAAATCTCTTTATCATGGAAGTTGAACTTACAAATGTAGGTTTTTTTGTTACATATCTGCACTCAAAAACAAAACAATGCAAAACTTTAGTGCCTACAAGTCCACTCAGTCCTACTTCTCGTTCAGCCAATTGCTAAGTTTGTTTACATGTATCGGAGATAATACTGCCCACTTCTTATGTCATAATGTTACCAGAAAGTGAGAATAGGCATTCACATGGGACTTTTGTCGCCGGCATTGCAAGGTATTTACGTGCCAGATATGCTAAACGTTCATATGCCCCTTCATGCTTTGGCCACTATTCCAGAGGACATGCTTCCATGCTGATAATGCTTGTTAAAGAAATAATGTGTTAATTACATTTGTGTCTGAATTCCTTGGGGAAGAATTGTACGTCTGCAGCTCTATTTTACCCGCATTCTGCCATATATTTCATGTTATAGCAATCTCGGATGATGACTCAGCACATGTTGTTCATTTTAAGAACACTTTAGATGCAGATTTGACAAAAAGCAAAGAAGGTATCAATGTGAGATTTCTAAAAATAGCTACAGCACTCAACCCAAGGTTTAAGAATCTGAAATGCCTTCCAAAATCTGAGAGGGATGAGGTGTGGAGCATGCTTTCAGAAGTCTTAACAGAACAACACTCCTATGCGGAAACTACAGCACCCGAACCACCAAAAAAGAAAACCACCCTTCTGCTGGTGGCATCTGACTCAGATGATGAAGATGACCATGTGTCAGGCTGCACTGCTTTGGATCATTATTGAGTAGAACCCATCATCAGCATGGACGCATGTCCTCTGGAATAGTGGTTGAAGATGAAGGTACATATGAATCTTTAGTGCATCCGGCACGTAAATATCTTGCAATGCCGACTACAACAGTGCCCTGAGAACACCTGTTCTCACTTTCAGGTGACATTGTGAACAAGAAGTGGGCAGCATTATCTCCTGCAAATGTAAACAAACTTGTTTGTTTGAGTGATTGGCTGAACAAGAAATAGGACTGAGTGGACTTGTAGGCTCTGAAGTTGTACCTTGTTTTATTTTTGAATGTAGTTATTTTTTGTACATAATTCTACATTTGTAAGTTCAACTTTCATGATAAAGAGATTACACTACAGTACTTGTATTAAGTGAATTGAAAATACTATTTCTTTTGTTTTTTACAGTGCAAATACTTTTAATAAAAATAAATATAAAGTGAGCACTGTACATTTTGTATTCTGTATTATAATTGAAATCAATATATTTGAAAATGTAGAAAACATCCACAAATATTTAAATAAATGGTATTCTATTATTGTTTAACAGTGAGATTAATCCTGCAATTAATCACAATTAATTTTTTAATCGCGCAATTAATTGTGATTAATTTTTTGACAGCCCTAAAAAGAATGCATCTCTTGCATCTATCTCCATGATGGAAGCTCTGTAGCCAGTGCAAATATGGTAGAGAAGCCTGACCTACAAGTAGCATCCCTGCAACCTATCATGTACAAGAAGTACATGACACCATGGGAAAACATCTATGAGATAAAGTTGTTCAGGAAAGCTGGGAGTTTCTCAAGGAGACAATATTAAACACACAACTATTCCAATGCAAAGAAAATATAGAAAAAAGAGTAAGAGGCCAATATGGCTCCATGAGGAGCTCTTTAATGACCTGATAATTAAGGCCCTACCAATTTCATGGTCATAGGATTTTTAAAATAGTAAATTTCATGATTTTGGCTATTTAAATCTGAAATTTCATGGAGTTGTAACTTTAGGGGTCCTGACCCAAAAAGGAGTTGTGGGCAGGTCGTGAGATTATTATGGGGGGGAGGGGGTTTGCGGTGCTGCTACCCTTACTTCTGTGCTATTGCTGGTGGCAGCTGCCTTCAGAGATGGACAGCTGGAGAGCGGCGGCTGCTGGCCGGGAGTCCAGCTCTGAAGGCAGAGCCACCACCAGCAGCAGCGCAGAAGTAAGGATAACATGGTATGGTATTGCAATCCTTACTTCTGCACTGCTGCTGGCGGGGCATCGCCTTCAGAGCTGGGTGCCTGGCCAACAGCCGCTGCTCTCCAGCCACCCAGCTCTGAAAGCAGCACAGAAATAAAGGTAGTAATACTGTGAGCCCCCTAAAATAACCGTGTGACCCACCTGTAACTCTCTTTTGGGTCAGAGAGTTTTTGAATTTGAAAAACTTTTGTCTCCCTGTGAAATCTATATAGTATAGAGTAAAAGCACACAAAAGACCAGATTTCAGAGGGGAGACCAGATTTTGGGGACTGTGACGTGCTTTTCATAGCCGTGAATTTGGTAGGGATAATAAAAAGAAATCCTACTGATAATAAAAAAGAAATCCTACAAAATGTGGAGACAAAGACCATTTGCTAAGGAGGAGTACAAAAGAATAACACAAGCATGTAGCAAGAAAGACTAAGGCACAAAATGAGTTACACCCAGGGCTGGCTCTAGCTTTTTTGCTGCCCCAAGCAGCAAAAAAAAGCGCCGCCCCCTGACCCCCCCAGCCGAGCGCCGCCAGAACCCCCCCCAGAGCGCCGCCCCCCCGCCGAGCGCCGCCGGAACCCCCCTCTAGCGCCGCGCCCGCGCCGCCCCCCCCGACGAGCGCCGCATGCCGGAGCCTGCCCCCCATGCCGAGCGCCACCAGAACCCCCCCCAGCCCCGCGCTGCCCCCCCCGCCGAGCGCCGCGCAGCGCAGCGCAGACGGAGCCCGCCCCCCGCCGAGAGCCGCTGGAACGCCCCCCCGCACCGCCA